>NW_010426121.1:0-7713 GCF_000710305.1 Buceros rhinoceros silvestris | reverse complement strand
AAGCCAGACAACATGGGAGCATCCGGTTCCATCATGTTGAACCCAGGACAAGCCCTTACAAGGAGACTTGGTTTATGCATCTGGACTTGCTGGGGATTCTGGAGACAGGTGCTTTTCCTGGCTCTGTGACTGGCCCACTGGATTAATATGGACTGAACATTTCTATTTCTGTCACTTTTCTAAAGCCTTTTTGATTCACTTTAGGATTGATGGCAGAGAAACATTATGTATGTTTCACTTAATACTTTAAAATATCTCTTCCTTAAAAAAAAAGCATTAGATTAAAAGAATCTTGTTTTAATGTACACAAATCGTGTTATTAGGACATGTGATACATGACAGTCACTGGAGCAGACAGGCAGGAAACAAGAGGTTGAAATCTAGCTTATAGTGACAGAGTTTTAAATGCTAACATATGGGTGAGGTAAAGAAAGATCTAGTCAATGGAATCTGGAGAGCTATTTGGGGTGAGACCCACGCATAGGCATAGGGAAGCAGTGCCATTGCCTATACTCTGGGGCAGTCCACCTTGCCTTCAGCTGAAGAAGGATATTGATGTTCCAGAAGTGCTGCATCCTATCTGCCAACTCCGTGCAACTGAATTACAACACTAGATTTCCACATTTAGTCAACTGAATCTTTTCCCAACTAAGTATTTAGTTTGAAGATATTAACTTTTGGATGAATCAAACAGGCCCTAGGTGTCACCGACTACATTGCATAAGGACTTATTTCAGCTGCCCTTATATTGGGATGTTTAGTGCCTTTTACGATGCCTTCAGATGTCTTAGCTGGACTCCAGGCAATGGTCAGGAAAGGTGCAGAGTTTCCATGGTTTCTGTGTCTTACCTGTTTCATCCATGTGTGCATTTGGGACACCTGAGGGCAACCATCCTAAATGATACTAGAACCTTGTGTTAGGTTAATAAATGCCAGTGACTGTAATGGGAGTTGGGATGCTTATCTCAGATGTAGACATATTTAGATGCCCCACATTTGGTTTGGGTCTTACTTTCCAAACCCAAGTTAGCTTTAAACTTGGGATAGGTCTCAAGTTTCTCTGCAGGGACATTGAGGCAGCTCTGTGAAAGCACAGCAGTGAAATAAGTGTCACCTGCAACATTTGGGGACTTAAAATCAGAATATCCAACATGTGATGATCACCAAAGTTAAAAGGCAAAAGAGCTGTAATTTCTAGAATTAAATCTGTGTCTGTAAATTTTACCTAGAACCTCAACTTGGGGTCAAAGCAGTAGTAGTCTGATCCCAATTCACTCATGAACTAATGACCATTATTCTCTCTATTAGGACCTGTCAGCAATCTGAATATATCTATTGCATCCTAGTGATAGTTGTATTACAAAGACACAGGTTTTCAGTACTATAGACTACACGTGAATTAAACATCTGCCAAGTATTATGACATCAATATAAAAAAAGCATTAGAGCACCGAATTATCATCTTGCAAAGCCAGGAGACTCATCCTGTTTCTGGGGACTTACAGACTGATGCAATGCTTGTTCTTAGCCAAGTAAACCCTGTGCTACTTTCTTTGTTTCATTGTGTATAAATATGTACATGCTTTTATAGACTGTGTATACTAAGAAAGACCAGGTCTGATCCACAGCTGTGAAATTATTCATGATTTATGTACAGGAGATTTCAGGGGAAATTGTTTTATACCAGTACTCTGACTTTTCACAGTGCTTCTTGTGTTGTAGAGCTTTAAGGCAAGGCAGCAGCACAACTGGTAAATTAAATCTATGATTATGTAACAGGCTCAAAGAACAGAAGATTAAAGGTACAAGCAAACAAAAATGCACAGTAGTTTAAAACACATATTGAAACATAAGCATACAGCCTTCAAAGCATAAATCAGCAGATTAATGCATTAACTACTTCACATAAGATATTTACCCTATAAACCATCCTTCAGCAACCTCCTCTGATGCAGTCCACAATGCAAAACAGAAAGTTGGCAGTCTTACCTGAATGTGCAGGTGACAGGAGCTCCAACGGAAAAAGATTAGGGGTACCTCTCAAAGTGTGAATCCAGATTAGTTTGTGAACAGCTTCCACACATCGTAACAATAGCAAATGCTTTTTGCTGGTTCATAGCCTGAATTGTACCATTGATGATTTTCTAAAATTAGGTTGACCGTGAGGCAGCATAAACCAAATGGGTTAAAATTTGTCTTTATTTACAATCAGCAAATAAAAAGTCAGGATTCTGAACACAAAGACAACTTTTTAGTAAAGCAACATTTATATCTTTCCAATCTGGAACAAGTTCTTCCAAAATATACTTCCAGATATGTTGTGTGGGATTACTGGAAAGGAATCAACAAAGAGCAAGGAGGCCTACACAGTGGGAATTGTGGCTAGCTCCTTGAAACAGCTTAGCAAATGCAATGCCACAGGACATATGGGAAGGATTTTCTTCCCCTGGGACAGAAGCTATGGACCAAGCAGGATCTCCATAGCACTGCAAATTACACCAGGCAATGAAGACAAAAAAGTTCTCCACACCAGTTCTTCATTTTTTCCAAAGAGATCTAGAGAACCCTCTCCAGATGTTGAAGCGTTGGATGTCAGTCATTGGCAAAATAGTTTTTTCTTCGCTCTTTCATTCTTACACTCAAGAAAGCCTTGTTCAGAGGTGCTCTGGATCAGGGATTCTGCTCCAGTAACAATCCTGTGAGACAGGAGATCAGGAACTTGAGAGATCTAATCAGCCTGCATTGCTCACTCAGCGCGCTGACCCAGACTTAATAAAAATATCCAATGGATGGAGTCAGGTGTCTCTGAACAATGATTCTGAAAGCTTGTGTACTGAGCAAAGATCCTGTCTCACAGGACTTTTACATCCATCTGCCTGAGATCCACATCTCTCCAGAACTAGATTGTTTTCATTTTTCTAAGAAACCCTGGGAAGAGATTGGGCAGTTCCCTCTAAAACAGTTTGCACCTGTAAGACGCCAGTCATTCCTCTCCCTAACTGCTAATTACAGAGTAAAACTTCCTACTAGTTTCTAATTCCAACATCCTTCTTTCTGAATGCAGGTCCAGCATATGAAGGGGAGGTTACCAGCACACGAGATCCCCTCAGGGTCTTCATTACAGTATATTACCCCTGAGAAAAGACTGGGCATAGAAAGACTGATGGGAATGGTCTGACCCACAGGGTACTATGTGAGATGGAGAAAACCACTTCACTCACAGCTATGTTTAAGAAAAACAGAAAATTGGGTACCTAAGCTTGGAAGAGGGTTTAAAGCACAAGACTGTAGTTTCATAGACATTCTTAACTGCAGCCTTGAGATGTACACCAAAATACTCTGGTGAAAGAATCTCAAAGAAAACTGCTGCTTTGAAATTTCCTGTTAACTGCCTTTGTCCCGTTGAGCCAATTTTCAGAGCCTGTCTCCAACTGAGTGTACAGGATACAGAGCAGAGATCTAACTCCACACTGTGAATGCCACCCCGGTATTTATGGCACTAAAATTTTAGGCAGTGCAGTACTAATGTGCATCAGCCCCCGACTCTTACCTGAAATTCAGGAGAAACAAAGAAAAAAATTTTCTGGACTTGTTGAGCATTAGACTTCAGGAACTCTAAACATTTTTGATTAACACTTTTAACACTTCTGATTAACACTTTTTAGAGGAAGATCTAGATTTCTAGTTGCAAAGTAGGGGAAAAGAACATAAAAAGAGAAGTAAATATAAACTTAACAGCTGAAATTTGTAGAACTTATTGTTCTTCCTGAAGGCAGAAGACCACGTAGGGAACAAGAAATCATTAAAGTTAATATTTTTCCATTCCATTTATCCATACTAATTTTAGGACTTTACTGCTTCAGAATTTTGAAGCCAATTCATACTGAAATCATAATGTGCCATACAAAATAGAAATTGGAAGCTTATTTTTTTGGCTTATGACAGTTAAGTAGTGAAATCATCCTGTTTTAATTGCTAAGCAACTCCCCACAACTATGTTTCTTATGTTTACTGTTTTTCCGCTAATAAAAAATCACCGGCTTGGTGATGACACCAATATGAGTGGTGTAGTTGACAAGCTTAAGGGACAAGATGCCATCTGGACAGACCTGGACAAGACCAAGAAGTGGACCTGTGTACTGAAGCTCATGAGGTTCAAGAAGGCCAAGTGCAAGGTTCTGCACCTGGGTTGGGGCAATCGTCAGTACCAATAAAGGCTGAGGGATGAAGAGTTTGAGAGCAGCTCTGCAGAAAAGACTTGGGGGTACTGGTGGATGAAAAGTCGGATATGAGCTAGCAATGTGCGCTCACGTCCCAGAAGGCCAACTACAGCCTGGGCTGCATCAGAAGTGTGGCCAGAAGCTCAAGGGAGGTGATTCTGCCCTTATACTCCACTCTGGTAAGACTCCACCTGGAGTGCTATATCCAGCTCTGGAACCTCAGGACAAGAAAGACATGGACCTGTTGGAGCAGGTCTAGAGGAGGGCCACAGAAATGATCAGCAGGATGGAGCACTTTTGCTAAGAGGACAGACTGAAAGAGCTGGGGTTGTTGAGCCTGGAGAAGATGAGGTTCTGGAGAGACCTTATTGCAGCCTGTCAGAAATTAAAAGGGCCCCATAAGAAAGATGAGGACAGACTTTCTAGCAGGGCCTGCTGCAATAGGTCAAGGGTTACTAGTTTTAAACTAAAAGAGGGGAGATTCTGGGGTTGTTCAGCCTGGAGAGGAGAAGGCTCCAGGGTGACCTTACTGTGGCCTTTCAATACCTAAAGGGGGCACATGAGAAAGATGGGGACAAAATTTTTAGCAAGGCCTGCTGTGACAGGACAAGAGGTGATGGTTTTAAACTGAAAGAGGGGATATTCAGGCTAGATTATAAGGAAGAAATTTTTTACAATGTGGGTGGTGAAACACTGAGACAGGTTGCCCAGAGAGGTGGTATGAACTTTTCCATCTCTGGAAAAGTTCAAGGTCGGGTTGGCTGACCTACCTAATCTAGTTGAAGATGTCCCTGCTCTCTGCAGGGGGTATGATGACCTTTAAAGGTCCCTTCCAAACCAAAGCACTCTGTGTTTCTATGAAAATGCGGATGTTTATTACTATATAGAAAAACTTAGGTAGTTTCTTGACAGAGATTTCCTTTTTACCATGTGTTTAAATATCGCTCAGTTTTCTAGTTCAAACAATATCACTGAGTCAAAAGCAGCTTTTGCATAAAGCGGGATTTGACCTAATTTAAGTTCATCCTGAAGAAGATATTTAGGGAAATGAGTAATATGCTGCGAAACATTAGTCTGAAGTCATAGGACGGGAAAAGTGGTTTGTAACAGTCATCTTCATGATAAAAGTACATTTAGTTTTTTTTAATAAAAGTAAGATGAGCTACTCAGAACAAAGCTATGTTCCCTGCTACACTGGAAATACTCCTACAAACTGAAGAACTCTCCCTCATCCTACATGTCAACTATCGTTACATGTTCTTGATTTACACCTTTAAGGGCCAGCCTATATAAAAGACATTCCTCCTAACATTGTAAAACCTTGTATCCTGAAAGCACCATTTCTTGTGCTCAGAAAAATGTAATTCTGCTTAGAAGTGCTGACCTCTCCTGCATACACAAATGCCATGGGCATTCATTCGAGACAGCCGTGAGAGAAGAAGGAGTTATGTTCTTTTCTTATTGTCTATCTCAGTGCCAGAACACATACTCAGAGGCAAGAAACCTGGATTCAAAGCTCCTTAAAAGTGACCTCTACTACATATTTTCCTCTTTCAGGAAGAGGGTCTCAACTACCAAACCCTTGAGATGTTGCCTATGCCTCCTGGTAGAGCTTCTGAAATAGATTCTGTCTGGAGATGGAGCAAATAAATTTACTTCCCCCAGCCTGTGAACACACTGTTCACCTGAGAAGAGACTCTATTCCTAATAACGTTTCTGTGTTTTACATGATTCTTCCTTGTATAACAACTGTAAATAGCCTGGGAGAAAGAACTAAAATTTGCATTCCTTTGCTCATGTGCAGTGTGAAATCATATTCCTTTCTTCACATTCAAAAAATTATTGAAGACTTCCCTGAAAAACAGAAGATAAGATGTTGAGCTCTTCGGTAGTAGGGAAAACAACAAGATAACATTTCGTATGACCTAAACCAATGTTTTGTTAATGACACTTTTATTCATAGTATCATTTAGGCTGAAAAAGACACTCAAGATCATCAAGTCCAACCATTAGTGTTTGTCTTGATCTGTTTTGAAAGGGATAATTTAAAGCATTTTTCAAGCTGTGGGTCCTAATCTCAAGTACGGTGAAAAATGAGCATCTGTAAGACAAAAACTCTCAGTTCCTCAAGTATGTTATTAACAGATGTCTGCCTCTCACTCACTCAGCAAACTGCTATAGGTGACAAGGAAATTGTTTTAAAACACTTATTACAAAGACTCAGATTAAGCTTGTGCCACCTACACAAAAAGACCTTAAAAGATCCCCAGAAAGTCATCACAGAAGAATAACACAGGGTATTAGAAACAGAAGCACATTCTTCAAGAAAATGCTTTCAAGCGAGGGAAGTGGAATTAAGCATAAACTCTTCTAAGTCAACAATAAGACTGGCCAAGAATCACTTTATAAAATAATTGCATGAGGGATAAAAACTACGAATAAAACTTCTTTAAACACATCAAAATCGGGAAGCATGTCACTTTGACTTCAGGATTTGATAGATAATATGAAAAGTGAAAAATAATTTCTCCAATGAGATGCAGCCATAGCAGAAATACTGAGTGAATTATCTACATTGGTGTTCACTACAGAGGAACATAGGTAAGCTCTGACAGTGAGCTTTTCCTCATGGCAAATCCAAGGAAATAACTCAAAGTGAAGTGTTCTTAGAAGAGAAGCTCTGAAGAGTTTTTTCATCATTGATAACACAAAGAAAGAAAAATAGTTGTCCCTTGAAAATTCAAAATCAGATTATATTTGAGATTGTCAGAAATGCTCAGATCAGCTCAGTTGTCGAAAAACTGAAGGTGCTTGAGTGAAAAGGTGTGTTTTCAAAGAATCTGTCAGGATATATCCAGGAAACCACGCTCTAGTAAGTCTCTTTTCTCTTGGACCAAGCAACTGAACTGCATAAAGATTTACATGAATGAATAAGATGTAATACGGAATAATCAGCATGAGTTTTGTTGGGAGAAATAGTGCTTCACCAGACTGTTTGAGAGAGACAAGAATTACAGGTGAGCTACCTAATATAATACACTGGGATTTGTAAAGGACTTTCAAAAAGTGCATTATCCAAGTTCTTAACCTAACAGGAAAGGTCCCCTCACAGATGGTCAGTTAAGCGATGGGAGACAAATAAAGAGAACAAATAAAATGAAATGTTACTGGTGTTAACCCATGAAGATCTGTTCTTCAGTGTATGTGGCTAAATATAAATACCCTGGGGTGAAGAGGTGTTAAGGGTCGAGGGACCGAGGTACCCACTCCTCGAATTACCTTAATGAATCCTTCTGTCCTGAACAGAGACAGAAAGGTTTTAAAAAGGGGAAGGAAGAAATTCACACCTCGGTCTACATTCAGAACTGAAACAAACTTTTAATAAACAATAAATTCATACATTTACACTCTACTATATATATACATATAGGCACAGACCGAGAAGAAGGGAAAAGTGAAAATAAAACAAAGAAGTGAAGGTTTACACAAGCTG
>NW_010426120.1:0-4809 GCF_000710305.1 Buceros rhinoceros silvestris | reverse complement strand
TCTTCCAACCAGATGATGCTATGATTCTATTGGTGGGTTCTGTTTAGCTTTTGGTGGTGATCTGTTTCCTTCTATCCTAGTGCCAGTCTAATGTGACTGTGAAGTTGCCAAACTAAGCAATATATGAATATGTAATCAGCTGCCAACTGACTTCAGTGTCTTCTCTACAGTGTGCATTTCACCTATTCCAGAAGTTCCACTTGTCCTTGTTCACTGTATTTCTCAATGACAATCAGTGAATTTCCATGTGTTTAGCAGATGTGATCACGTTGAATAGTACTGAATGTCACTGACTCTAGAATATTTGAAATGCTGATTTCAATAAAGTCAGCAAGAGCAACAGTTACATTGCACAATACATCCATTAATTTATTTTAATCATGTCAAATTTTTTTAATTTTTACCCATTGGGCAAAAATGTGGGTTTGTATGTCCTGCTGGTTTTTGGGGGGTTTTTTTGGTGAAACTCAAGGAAAAAAAACAAAGGAAGATATGGTTATATTGATTTACAACAGAAGTGCAGAGAACCTGGAATAATATTACATATCTTATTTTTCACTATTTGAAAATTTATTTGGAGATGGGAGGAAGAAATGGTATTTTGCTACTTTATAGAACACTTTAATACCATCTGAGTTTTCGTTTCCTGTCAGAAGGCAGAAACCGAGTTTTCAGTTTGCAACAAATGAACAAACAAACTAGTCCTCCCCAGACTCTGCTGTAGTCTTTTAAGCTCTTCTTCTTCAAGAGAAACATGAGTTTCATGTAAAATTCCTGGACACACGTTGAAGTCAGTAGCTGACAAATAAATCTGCAAACTTCATACCTGTGATATATCTTAATCTAGCCATTGGGAATGCAATCTACATCTCTAACTGCATGGATTTTAGTAGGTTCTGTGTATGCCATTCTTCTAAAAGGTTGAGTTGCGAATTCCTAAGCTTGGTTGTTTCAGTATCATATGAAATACATATTTCTATCATATTAATCTACTGGCCTATGAATCTGCATCTCATTACATACATCTCCTACCCTACTTCATAGCTTTCCCATTTGATGTTGCAGGGATGGTCTTTAACCTCTTTCTCACACAGCTTGTCTTCCCTAAAGGTATGAGGAAGTTTCAGTCTGTCTGCTAAAACTGCTTCTCTCACCTCAAAAAATCAAAAAGGATAAATGTTGTTCAGGTTTTGCAAATACATGAAAATTCCTTTCAGGCTTATGAAATAAAACCTTGAAATTATACTTTCAAACTGATCCCACTTGTCACTATGTGAAGATCATTCATTAAAATTTTTAGAATCAAAGTGCTTTGTTTAAAAAAACAGAAGGAGGGCAATAATAAGACCATATAAATGATATTTTAAAATACTTACATATAAAGCCTGTAACTTACATATAAAGTCTGCATGGTAAAAACTGGGTCCTTTTGAATTCAGGTGATGTATCAGTGAAAAACACATTGCTTCTTATTCTGAACAGTGGACTGAGAATAAACATCATCATAGATGGAGTATTTCAAGTCCAAACTGAATAACGAGAACATACATTTACCATGGGACCTGTTGAGTAAAAGATATGACAGGCCTAATCTGTGGCGAATATCAGTCAAAAATACCTTGCTACAAAGGAACTGAAAGAATTTTTTAGGACAGTTTGAATTAAAACATCAATATCACGAAAAGACTGCAAAGAGAATTTGAATAAATGGATTTCTTGAAAATAAATGGCAGAATTAGGGATTCAACCAAAATGCTATCTAGAGAGTTACTAGCTTGCTCATATATGGAATATGGATTCATCCAAACACATCAGTCATATGCCGCAATGTAAGATGTTCTTTCCATCCTTGGATACTCTCCTCACACAGAATATTGAGAAATAATTTATTTTCATTTTCAGCCATCTGCAGATACCTTTGACTTATTCAGCCATCAACAATCTTAACTGACAGTCTATTTTACTAGTGGCTATAAAGTAGAATGCATTAAGGTGTTGTCAGCTATCTATTTTGGGTGGTGTCCTTGGTGAAACTTAATAAGGCCTGTTTCATGAGTGGTGTGAAGCCACACTGAACACAGGAAAGAAACTTTATCTTTTGCAGAGTATCTTCATCTTATATGCTAGTACCCTTTTAAAATGTGTAGTTTCTCTTGCATTTCTTCTTGGATCTTAAATATATTAGTAGAGAGGATAAATGGTTTCTAAAGTTAATCACTCGAGAGCAGGTACCACAGGTATACCATTGCAGAGCTGGCTAATCTCTGCCCTGCCCATGCAGGTATTTCCAGCTCTTTTCACACAGCACTGCCATGTACAGGAAAGAAATATAGACTAGACTAGACTAGACTAGACTAGTTCCAGTTGGAAGGGAGATACAATGATCATTTAGTCCAATTGCCTGACTGCTCCAGGGCTCACCAAAAGTTAAAGGCATGATCTAGGAAGCCCAATACAGTGTTTGACCACCCTGGAAACAGTGAGCATAGCCCCAGGAAAAGGTGGAGAAAGTGGGACAGGTGGGGATAGGATGGCTCCCCAGGGGAGCATTCCCTACCCCAGCTAGAAGCAGATGGATGCATCATAGCCTTCTCAGACTACTCCAGAGAATCTACTTGCTCCCCAGGGAGAAGAATGGGGGCAGAGGGAGCGGTGTCAGGACTCCCACAAAGTGTAGCTGCTGATGTGCTTGGGACATCATCTGTGCTGCTTCCTTCAGAGCTGCCAGAAGGTGCCAAGCCAGCTGTGGGAGACCATTCATAGGAGGCAGCGGGGCTGGGGGCACCCACTGGGCTGGCCTCCCAGCCCGAGCAGCACAACTGTCCTCCAGGCCCAGCAGACAGTGGGCCTCCCTGCTGCTCTGTTCCACAGCAACAGCGATAGGCTGGTGCACGAATGGCACTGCGTGGTCTTGGAGGGAAGCCTTCAGCAGCTGGTCTTCATCCAGCCCAAAGAGGATGAAGAGGGGTGCCACAAGATCCTCCACTATGAGTACCTGAGAATGCCAGTTACCAAAGATGAGTCCAAGGTCCTGACACACCCTGGGCAGAAGGGCTGATGGAGAGCTAGGTAGTCTGAGAAAAGGGATGCCTGGATGTTAGACTGGCAGCAGCCCTGAGAAACCCTGGGAAGCTGGTGCTCCACAGGCTGTTATTCTCTTGCTGCATGGTGATGGGCCACTGGACAGCTAGTTGCTCCTTCTGCCTGGTGGCCGACTACCAATGAGGCCACAGATGGTTTGAAGAACATGTTCTTGGAAGTCATTGTCCATCTGCACTGAGTGCACAATGGAGGTGACCATCCTCCTGCAGAGGGGGCACTTGGACTTGCTGTCAACCCACCGCAGGATACACGTTTAGCCAAACTGGTGGATGCATAGCATTATGTGGCTGACCTCGTTCTAGGTGTCCAGGCACCCTCCTTGACCTGAGAGAAAACTCAGCCCAGGACACTGATAGTGCTCCTTGTGGCAAAAGAACATTGATCAGCTTGGTGCTTACCAGCCCCTCCAGGGCTTCTTCTGCAAAGCTGCTTTCCAGGCAGGCAGCCTGATGCACGTATCGGTGCCTGATGTGGTCCTGCCCTGGGTGCAGACTTTGTGCTTACACTTGTTGAATGAATGTCTTGGGGCTCCTGCCTTGGCAGGGTGTGATCCTGGGGTGATGTAGAGTGCAGCACCAAGTTGTGACTCTGTGTAGGTGGAGGGATTTGGGCACCAAGAAGTGAGGCTGCTAGGAGAGCAGAGCCTTGTGTCAAGGGGGCAGAGGGTGCAGTGAGGAGGAGGCCAGGCCTGGGGTGATGAGTGATGAAGCATGAGCCGGTGCTGGAGATCCACTGGCTGGAAACATCTGCCCTGGCTGCTGGCCCAGGCATGTGTTTGGCAGCTCCTGGCACCTGGCTCTAATTCTGCTGGTGGGGTGAACTCTGGGTTGGGAAGAGTCATGGGAGCCATCAGCCCTCCTCTTTGGGCCTCCCAGGAGAGCACGTTCTGACCTAACTGGAAGTGGAGACAGCTGCCACAGCCTGCCACAGATACTCGTGCAGCTCTGCCTGCTCCCCATAGGAGGGAACATGTGTGCCAGGGGTACTACTGGTAACCCTCCAAAGTCCAGCAGTTCAATTGCTGGGGTGCTCTTCATCTTCTTCTCCAGCAGCGCTGGAGACCCCCTTCAGGATGCAGCAGGACTGGGGGCAGCTGTGGGGCCATCCTCCTGCTCATCGGCAGCATGGCCATCCTCAAGCCCCCGCAGATGGTGGGCCTCTCTGCTGCACGGTTGAACGACAACATGGATAAGCTGCTGGACAAAAGTTGCCATGTGATTCTGGAGGCTGATCTCCAGCAGCTGGATCAGAAACTCTTCATCCAGCCCAAAGAGACCCAGGGCAGAGAGGATGAGGTCCTCCATCACACCTGCTGTTGAAGGCTCTTCTGCAAGGATCAGCCGCAACTGCTTTTGCAGCCAGGGCTGAAAGTGTTCTGAGGCGATCATCTTGCCTTGTGGGGACCAACTGGCACTATTGCTCACCCAGATGTTCTGATGAAACCCTCTTCAAAGTTGTTGTCTGCCTGCACTGAGTGCACGATGGATCACACTCTCCTCTTGCACAGGCAGCACTTGGTTTTGCTCTCTGCCGACTGCAGGATGCACCCATAACAGAACTGGTGCAGGTATGGCATCAAATAGGCAGCAGCATCCCAGCTGTCCAGGCACACTGGGCAGCGGTCCTCCACCTCCATGGCCATGCTCTCCACTCACTGCGGTGGACTGGGGGAAGCTGGTGATGACAGAGTGCTCCCTTGCACTGATG
>NW_010426119.1:49560-51795 GCF_000710305.1 Buceros rhinoceros silvestris | reverse complement strand
GTTGTGGGGGGGCGGCGAAGAGGTGGGAGCGGGCGGGGAGGACGTCGCTCTGGGCTGCGTCCTTGCTGCTAGGACTTAGGGACGAAGCCCTGGTCGGGCGAAGGGGCCAGGCCGCCTCCCTATCCGGCTCGGCCTCCTTTGTCGGTTGCTAACGTCCTCCACCGAAACTCGTCCCCCGTAACTGGGCCTGCCTCTCCTGGCGTCCGTTGCCTGCGCCCTGAGCGCCCCCTTCCTGCCTTTGGGTCAGGTTTATCGGGTGTCGGGCTCCTCTTTAGATGGCCCCCCAGGGTGGTGCGGGGCCTGAAGCGTTCTTATTTCACTGGCTCCACGATATTGACCTTTCTGGCAGAGGTCTCGGACCCCGTTCCCACCTTTCGACCTGTTCCGAGGGGCCTAACGCCGTATTCCTTGGTTCATGCAAGGCAGGGTCAGTTAGTGATTCCTAGTTACTCTGTACAGTAACCTTTGTGCACAGAGGGGTCTGGTTGTAGCTTCCCAAGTCAATCCAAGTGTGCCAGGAGCGTTCCCTTTCAGGGCCTTCTGTGTGTCTGTTTTAAGCAATCCTCACTAACTGTGCGGTGTTCCAGGTGCACATCTCTTCGGGGGGCTAGTCACCAGTGTGTCAGTTCCGCATTACTGCGTTTGGTTGGACAGGGGTATCCTGTGTATGTTTTTAAATGCTCTTATTTTAATTCTTCCATGCACTCCTGTTTTCTGTTGTATCTAAAAAACGTTACAGTATCATCTTTGGGCGTTTGGGGGATCACTTTGAGAAACACATTTTGATACTCACTCTTATTATTTTCTTTTGTTCAGCTGTTTTAAAAGGTTGTGCAGCTATGGTAATGATCTTCCTTGTGCATGAAGGAAAAGGTAGTGGAGTAGAGAATAGAGGACGTAGAGGCTTCCTGCACAAAACACTGTTCTCCTCAGACCTTCCATTTTGTAGAGAAGACCTCCCCCCTTTACAGCCGTGTAATTTTTGGCTTTGAATTGTGCTAGAACCATTATTATGTTAGCCTGTAAGTTTAACGTGTTTCAAAGTGCGTGATATGAGGCCAGTGAAAATCCCTTCTGTAGCTGTATTTCCAACAATAATAAGTGTTCACGAGCCTGCAAACAGTGCTGAGGTTTACATCACTTTTTTAATCTCCTGCTTAAGATTTTATGGCGATGGCTGAGTTTGTATCCAGCATGGCAATGTTTATGCAATAATCACACAGACCCTTTTATTTAACTGGTACAGGAGTTTCTAAATACTTGAGTAACAAATAATCAAATGTGTGAATGTGTACTGGTACTTTCAAGAGTGCACAGGTGACTATAGTAAAGCATGCCGCCTGTTTGTGCATAACATTATACACATGTAGATGCACTTGCTAGTTTTTCTGTAATGGTCATTAAGTACTCTTTGCCTGAAGTAGTCACATATAATAGTGATTTTTGTAATTTACCTTGTTATGATCATGGAGACTCTATGGAGTTTGCATGAGGGCAGAAAGCTCAGAGTGGATCATGTAATGGCAGCTGCGTTGGTTGCATTGAATTCTCAGAACTTTTACTGGGTGAGCATTGACCATGATAAAACCTTTTATGATTCTTCCTTCCCCCAGAGCAGTACTTCTTAACCATGATGGGAAGAAAGTGTTAATCTGCTGTGGGACCAATAAAAGAAAATTATAGGCTAAATATCTGGATTTGTGGCATTTACACTTCATTTGGAAAATGGCTTAAATGTAGTTCCAGGCGTGATTTAAAGTGCAGTTTGCAAAAGAGGCCATACATCTTAAAAGAAATGTGATGGTGTCTGGATAAGTTGTTAGATTTTGTAGAGATAGCTTTATAAGCCTCGGGAACATGCATGAACTTAGTTTCCAGGTGCAAAATAATGTATTTGTAGCCAATATCTAGATGATTTTTTAGGAAACTGACTTTTTTTGGGGGAATCGTCAGTGTGTAACTTGGCATTTCTTTTTCCAAAATTACCTGTCTTGTGTTTGATTAGAGGAAAATAAAATGATGATGCTCTCTTTCCCAAGTGAAACACATGAAATATTTTTAAACATTATTCAAAGGGAATAAATTTAATGATGCCTCTTATTTATATGAGAGAAGTAATTCAATAAAAATATTCCCAAAAATATAAATTAGGTCTAGGCCATATTCCAGTCTCAGGGTTTGCAGTTCAAAGTTAAGACACTGCATTATGTTGATAAATTAGAAAACTGGGGGGGA
>NW_010426119.1:0-49481 GCF_000710305.1 Buceros rhinoceros silvestris | reverse complement strand
GGAAAGAGTACTGCAAAAGGAGAGAACTGGCTTGTCCAGTAAATACAGAATTTGCATAAATTTTAGAAGTGTGGGGTTTGGATTTTTTTTTTATCCCCCTCTGGAAGCCTAGTCTAAAAGTCCAGGCATGAAGTCAGAGTCACTCCTGAATGGAGGGGTTTGATTTGTTTTTAAACAGTGGTGGACTTATTCATAGGGAGACAAATCCCAACTTTTCAAAGTGAGAATTACAGGGAAAAAACCCCTCATAATTAGCAGGAGGAAAGATTAGGTCTTACGAGGGGGGAAAAAAAATAATTTTTTGCAGGAGCATGAAATGGCTTACGTGATCTGACTGGTTCAGCCCAAGGTAGTAGTTTGGCAGTTAGGGGTTATGTAAATAAAAACACAGTTCTGTTTTGGGGGAGTATGAAACTGTATTGAGAAAAGGAGATGATTTGGTTTTGTTTGACATTTCAGCTTCTAATGGGATTGATAATGGATGTTTAAGATGATTGCTCTGTGTTTTCTTTCTGAGTGGTGTGATGCCTATGTTTGAAAATGTACAGGATTTGTAATACTGCTGTAGTCTGCAGGAGATGCTGCTACTGGGGCAGGGGGGAAGGAAAAGTTTGTATGTTTTATAAAGAAAACAAAATATAGAGATGTTTTAAAGGAATCTGGTAAGGGAAATAAATTTAAAATGAATTTTCAGCTGTGAAAAATAATAAATTTTATTTTTCCTGGTGTGATTTGTCTTAACAGTCATATCAAAAAATCAGAAGATAAGGATTTTGTATGTGTCTTTGAGTGTCATAATGTTAATTTGTAAGGCAGCATCACAGAGCTTAGGTAGCAGTGACCATTCACTTCCTAGAAATTCTTCAGAGACCTTTTTCAAAACTGTACATGCTTTGAATTTAATTAATCCAGCTACTGATATGTAATAATATCTAAAAAATATAAATGTGGTAGTTTCCAGTGTTCGTAACTGTTTTTAACTGCCGAAACCATGACAGACAGGACGACCACATCCTGACCAATTCATTTTCGATTTTGTTCAGACTCTTCTAAATACCATTTATTAAATTACGTGCATTTGTTTCCCTACTGCCAGGTATCACGTAGAGATCCCGTTGGAATCTGCCTGTGACAGCTTATTATGCTGATCAGTCTGGACTCCTTGTAGACCTATTTGTGTGTAGATATACCGTCCTCTGCAGAGAAATTACATTGTTTTATAGAGTCTTCCGTAATAAGATGCTGGTCTATGACTGTAGCCCATGTGGACACTTTAACACACATACAATGGCAAGCACTTACTTTTACACTGGTACCTTACCTTGTTTTGTGATAGATTACACATCGAGGACCCCTTGGTGGGGAAGTAGAGCTTTAATAATGTATTTGGCTGGCAGTTTATGCAATATGTTAAGCCTCAGTGTAAACTTCAATTTGGCTTAACATTCTGTGAATGTGAAATTTTGAGACTCGATCTTTCAAGTGCTCCCAGCACATTCATTTCTTTACTTAAATGAGGAATGTCACAGCACTGGGTTAGAGCTGAGAATCAGAACAGGGTTTAGCTGTAGTTTTGCCATGCTGACTGCAAAATGCAGTTGATCGTACTTTGTCTCGGTTAGAGAGCTACCCACACCAGTTAAATTATGCATATACTGAAATGTTTGCAGGCACATGCACTTGCAATAATTACTGCCCTATACTACGTGTGGGAGTGTAATTGCGGTATGGGACATCGTGTATGAATTGGGAGGCTTCGGTTCAGCTGCTAGCTCTGCCAGCCAAACTTGTGGCGCTTGATAGGCGCTCAACACTGCGTCAAAATTTGTTGTTTGAGCAAATCTATCCCAGCTTAATAAAAAAAAAAAAAAATTTTGGCACTTTGCTTTTCAGAAGTGGTTCTTTGATTTTTGTTTTAATAATTTTTACTTTCTAGGTTGTCCTATTTTTAAAATACCTTTTACATGTATTACACAGTTTTAACTTCGGATGAAAGGATGTAGATTTTAGGAGGGCAGGGAAATTCTCTATCCTAAGCTTACAGTAGTGACCTACAAGATTAGGGTAGTGACAGTTCCACAGAAACTCTTAACAGACAACTGGCAGTTCGGGACTGTTTTGCTGAAAAGTGGACCTGCTAAGTTTCCATTGTCCTGGGTATTGTTTAAGTGGGAAAGTGTCATAGTGGCTGTTTTCGGAGTCGATTAATTGTACTATTATTCACATTTTTATTCTTGTGACCATGTAAGTATTCTGATTTTAATTTATCGTGCGCTCACTTGAGACTAGATGAATGGATCTCACAGCTTGGGGGTACCGGAAGGGAAGGCTTCTGCCGCCTTTCACCAGGGCTCTCCTGACTCTGGTGCGTGTCTGACCTCCTGGTAAGCTGCTTCAACTTGCATAGGTGGCCGCAGACTTGTTTTCTGGCAGGTCTGTCAGTTTATTTAACTGTTTTAACTGGCACTTAACTGATAGAGGGAAGAAGTATCAACAAATGTGTCCATTTCTGCAGCAACAAGCGATTAAATGAGCTCAGCTGTGCTGCCTGACAACACCTTCAGAAAAGCTCATTTGGAGACAGAGTATGTATGTGAAAGAATCTAAGCACAATTACTAATTTACATCCAAAAAGTCATACCGACATGTTCTTTTCTACTACCAAGGTAGTCTTTCCAGGTAGTCTTCCCAGGTAGTCTTCCACAAAAAGAAAATTTTAACTTTTTTTTTCCTCCCACAATTTAATAATTCTGGAATTTTAATTATAAATACAAAGCAAGGTGTTTTACAGACTGATCTGAGAGTCTCTTGTTACATTGATCAAACGGATTTGTGTCTCCTAGTAGTGTGAAGTTTTTGGATTGCTGGAAAAGGAACCAGAAGAGGTTAATACTCTTATTTTAAATTATGATGTACTTAAACGAGCTCTTCGTTCCAAGCAGACAGGGCTGGTGCTTATGTAACCTGGCTGATGATACCATATTATGACATAGAGGTCAAAGTGTGCATCTCAGTTGATATTTTTCTGGTGTCAGATGTTTCACTTCACTGTTCTTTGTATACAGAGCTGAGAAATGAGTGCTTATAGAGTAACTTCTTTGTGGAGGAGGAGTAATCAAAATTTAAGAAAATCAGATCAAATTGGTACCCTTTTGGGGACAGCTGGGTGTCCCGGTTTGTCCTCGACCCTTAACACTGGGGGAAAAAATCTATTGTTACTTCAAAAAAAGTGCACTTTTATGAAAAACAAAATAAATTCCCTATTCCTCTGTTTTGCTGTCTCTGGTTATTCCCAATGCCTTGCATATTCTCTTCAGTAGTGTGTAGAACATCTTAGCCATCCTGTTGCTTTTTGCTGAGCCTGCATGTTTCTGCCGATTAAGTTACATGTGAAACTGCCTGTTTTCCATGTCTTAAGAGGGTGGATATACCTTGTGTTTGCTCATTATAATCCTTTGATTGCTGAAACAGCTGCTTAGTCTTGCTAGAGAGGTAATAATCTATATAGGATGCAAATAGAATGACTAACGGGTTGCTGCAGAATCTCTTTTTACTGTTTATTTTTCATTATAAGACTCTGTAATAATTGTACATACCTGCCTTAAAAATGCACATGTACCATGCTTAAAAATTGCTCCCACAGGAAACTGTGGTGTTGCTGTGTTACGTAGGAATATGTTGTAGCTCTGAGACTGGCTTCAGTTTCTGCCCATGAAAGACTTTTTGATGAAAAAACTTGTGAAACTTCTGAACAAAAACTTGTAGATGTGAAGAAAGTTCTTCAGATATTAATTGATGTCTGTTATAGTACAGGTAAATCGCTACCTTTTTAAAAATACCCTGCTTTTGAAGCCTCGTGCTGGGTGAAAGTAGTGGTAGAGGAGAGGGACAGTCCTTGTAGCTTGGAAGCATGTCCATTTTGAAGCAATCAGTGTAGAGAAGCTCTTTATGCATTTATTTTGTAACACACAGAGCTGTTATTTCATGGAACAGTCGTACAGTATTTAGTGTACTTGCCCCATGTGGCTAATGGGCTTGAGGAAACCTCAGGAGTGACTAAAGACAATGTAACATGACGGGTCTTTGCATCCTATAGTGGATTCTCTTAGTGAACAGAAGAGGTGAAACTGCCTTAGCATTGATAAAATGTCAGGAAGTCACACACAGAAACTAAGATTGTTTTCAAACTTTGGCCTGTAAAAAATCTTTTCATATTAAGCTATGAGAAGTTTTTCCTCATTGTTTATCAACAGTAGGTTAATGCCAGCACTTCTGTGCTTTATTTCACGGATTAAAATTGTCCAATGTTCTCACTTTTCTGTGTGTAAGCCTGTGTAACACTAGGAAGAATAGGTATAAAACCTACATTTTAGGTATAAAATATATAAAATGTATTTTGGGTATAAAAACTATATCATTTTTTAATATGTGTGTATGAGATCTGTTGCGAGTCTTGGATTTCTTTGCTGTGTAAATTCTGTGAATTAGTGTTTACTGTATGAAAATTAAAATGTAGTCAGCCATTTATAGTGCCCAAATTGAAACTTACTTTAGCCAGAACAACAACAAAGAGCCCCAAAACATTTGGGTGGGTGCCTGCTAAATGTAACCATTTAAATATGTTTTTAATATTTTTTTTATTTCAGTGTGCAACTATGTCGCACTCTCTGTGAAAACAAAAGCCATGATTTCAGAGGTAAGTTGTGTGGTTTAAGTTGTTTTTAATTAAATAAAAGCATGGAAACAGTCGATCACGATACCTCTGCCTGCATCTATCTGCTTGCATACCCACTGCACGCAATGTTTGTTTATTGATCCAACCAGATAGTACCAGTGCAAGGTGAAAGCATGGGGTTTTATTATTTTTCATATACTAAGAAGTATAGTAACACTGTAGTGTATTATTTAAGTACAATTCCATACAAGTTTATCATAGCTGTTTTGGTTTTTTAACCACCATGTTTAGCACTGCAAGATTTTTCACCCCTGTTTAGTGTTTTGGCTTAATATAAGCTTTTGTAAAACAGCGTTCTTCAGTTGTGGGAGGCTTTCCTTACAGAAATTTAAAAATCCTCATGAAACATTTTGTCTCCAATTAAATTTTACTTTCACCTGGAGAAATGGTTTTTGAAAGCTTCTCTGTGGTGAGATATGATTAAGAAAAAGTACTGGAATGTGTTCTGTGCGTTATATATATGTGTGATGTATGTATAATATATTTTTGTGAATTTTAAGTTAAAGGTGTCTGTTAAACCGACTACCAAGACTGAAGTTTTGTATGGGACTGTAGTTTTTCACCCTGTTTCATGTTACTCTGTAAACTCTTTAGGGAAAGCTGATCATCTCTTTCTATCTGCTTGTGTGAAGTCTTAGGTATTGATGCTCCAATTTAATCTATCCGCAGTAATAATCTTGCCTCATTGGCGGGAGAAGTGTATCTATCCTCTTTACCTGTGGGGTGTCTGAAGTCTAGAGCACGGTTGTAGTAACTGCTTTAGAAGTTAGACCAAGGATTACCAACTCTATTCCTTAATTATCTGTTTTCTTTCAACAGATATCCAACAGGCTTTGTATGAGCTGGCATACCATGTGGTCAGAGGAAACTTAAAGCATGACCAAGCTTCTAATGTACTTGGTGATGTCATAGTAAGTGTAGACTTGTAAAAATTGTATGCTTACTAAATTTTTAGTTTCTTATAAAAGTCTGAATGAAAGCCAAGCAGGATAATATTCAACAGACTTGTTTTTCCGTGTCTAAAATTCATTCCTGTCAAGTCCTTTTTCTTCATTTGTGTGCCCTTGAAATACACATAGTCTGTCAGGGTTTCATTTTTTCCCCTACTTTTTGTGGTGAGAAATAGACATACTCATTTTAGCATAAATTAAATAATTTAAGGGCATATGAAGACCAGAGTTACGCTAAAAATAGATGTCTCTTGCTTATGCAGCATGTCTGTAATGCCACCTACTGGTTTTTATAATTTACATTGTTCTTACAGTGTAACAATGAATATGTCTGCCATTTTACTACTGAGGTATCTAAGTCCTGTGGCTGCCTTCAAAATAATGCATTAGACTTTTTTGTTTGAAAAAGGTTTCTCTTAAAATACTTAAAATACATAGAGAAAGCTGGGAAAAGAGTGTTTTCTGCTAAACTACTAAGGTTAATAAATATTGGTGTTCCTAATAAAAAACCCTGAAAAAGTTTATTTTAAACATCTGATAAAAATGATTTCTTATACTTCATAAGTTCTTCAAGCATGAAGAGAAAGTACCTTTTGCAGTAATTATTCTAGGATAACATTTTTAGGTTTTTAAACTTCGGCATTGTGAGATGTCAAGGCTGATGTGCACCTTGCTGTTGCAGTGACGTGGGATAACGTTTGATCTTTAGTTACTGTAGGAAGTTATTTGTTTGGTGCCTGAGAAAGTCTAGTACTGTACAGCCTGGTGCCGCTCCTCGGACAGGGAGTTCCATCACGCTGGAGAAATGCAGTAACTAGAGGGTTTCTTCCCTGGCCACTAGATAACATTTTCATGTAGTTTATAAGAGTATGTCATTACAGATCAATAATTAGTACAGCACTTACATTACATATTAGTCAATAATTGAGCCTTTTCAGATAAATTAATCTTCATTAATTAGTAATAGTCTGCATTATGAATTAATCTGAACTTCCTTTATGGTGAAGTGTTTTATGTAATAGAACAAGAATTTCCCAAGTGTACATGTTGGAGTTTGTATTCACAGGGTGTGATCTTTTTTAGGAATTCCGGGAAGACATGCCTTCCATCCTAGCTGATGTATTCTGCATATTAGGTAAGTTGGGTTCCCTTCCTTTCAGCACTGCCACAGGTTTGGAGAAATACAGGCTTTGTGTGTTTGCTTGTTGACTTCTTCAGGAATTTCATTAGATCTGTAAAGCATGACTTTTCTTCACAAAATGTGTTGGTTATTCCTCAGTGTATGTGTGTCTCTGTTGTTAATGTCTTTTTGTTCTGCTTTGTTCTGTTACGGTTTCCAGAAGCTTATGTATTAAAAGCAGTGGAAATGGATCTGCTGAGGATAGTTAAGGGAGTCGGCTTGTGAGAATGTTGCATCTTAGCTAGGAGAGTCGATGACTTAGTGTTGTTATCAATCTTGAAAGTGTTCTAAATAAAAGCTGACTTGCTGGTGGATAGATCTGTCATCAGAGTGTATTCTGTAAGTATTTTTATCCGTACAGTCACTCTTCGTGAAATGGAGCATGTACTAATTGTCCAGATATCTAAAGGCAAATGACATCGTTTGCCAAGTAAAGCCTGCTCAGTTGGCGGGTAGTAGATGATGTGTACTTCATCCTCTGGTAATACCTCTGGATTTTTATGTTATAATGTTGATCCAAAGCTCTTTCGCTCTTTTTTTTTTAAATTTTAATCATGTATACGTGTTTCCAGATCGTGGTTTTTACTGCTTACAGTTTCTGTCTTGCTCTATGTCTGTAGGTTTTTCTTTTTCCAACAGATTTCAGCAAATTCTTTTCTCAGTCTGCTCACCGCAGGTCTGAGTTGGTCCTGCGTGCTGAAGGAGTGTGGCATCTTCTGTGCTGTGGCTGCCTGTGCAGAGGCACCTAATGAAGTTTGCATGTGCAGCCTCGGTTCTGTGACATCTAAATGATGAATTTTGACTTTGTTAATAAATCTTCATTCTGTGTACTGATATAATCTTTTTGTAATAATCAGTTTGTGTAATGCAGTATTACACTGATACCCTTTCGGTTTTTAAACTGGATTATGAAACTTGGAAAACTGCTTCTTGAAAAACTACTGTTTCTCTCTGCCTTTTTTCTTTTTTTTCCCCTTTCTGTTCAAATTAGTATGTAGCCAAAAGCCATTCCTCCACAAGTAGTGTGGGTAAGCAGCTAGGTTTCAAGCTCTGGGACAAAGGACATGTGACAATTTCTTGTTTTTAATGAGTTTCCTCTAACACTTTTTCCCTCTAACCAGTATTTGCAACTATCAGGATTTGTTTTTCTAATGTAATTGCTTATAGTTAATGTTTCAGCATGAGAATTTGAATTTATCCTCTCGTCTACATTCCCTGGACTAGTTTTTTTTCTGCAGAAACTTCTTTGCCTGAGAGGCTAGGCTGATAAGGTCCAGTCTGATCTGGCAAGTCTGTGGCCTCCACTGCCATGCTGCTACACCACTCTTTTTTCCCTCTGTTCAGGGGCTGCTTTCTCAGATTTTCATTGACGTTTTCTCTATGGGTCTAGTTTTTGTGGGGGTATATGTGTGGGCTGTTTTGTGGATTTTTTTGTAGCATCTGCCTTGCATTCATTTATTGAGTTTTGCAGCTCCTTACTCCGTGTAGTGATGTGTGTGGTGTTTTTTTTAACTGCTTCACTTAGGTGTCCTTCAGCCATTATTTTATGGCCTGTCTTCCCATGGGAGTGAATTTATGAATCCCATTCAGCAGTAGTCAATGCAAAAGAAAAGAATGGAAATACAGAATCATAGCTAGGAAAAGACTGCAGATCCAGCAGTAGATGGTATAACTGTGAAGACACAGAAAAAGAGACTAGAACATTACGTTAGGGCTAAGATCACACAGTTCTTTTCAGCAGTTCGTATTTGTCATCTCTTGTGCTTAATACTGATTCTTCATGCTTACCATAAACTTTACTGCAACAGAAAGAAGGGCAAGAAAAACGATTACCGCATTTCTCTGGTTCCTGTTCAATCTTTTCATGAGATTTGTGGATGTGTGAGACTTGTCACCAAAATATTAAGTGAACCTCAAGGGGCATGAGTAGCTGGGAAGCAGCAAGAAGCTAGTGTGTTGTAAACAAGCTGCTTTGCATTGTGTTGGCATTTATCAGAAGAGTTATAAAATTAAGAAGGTCTTATAAATTTCCTTTTCCCCATCTTCTTTTATACTAGATATTGAAACAAGTTGCTTAGAAGAAAAAAGTAAGAGGGATCATTTTACCCAACTGGTATTAGCCTGTTTGGTAAGTCATGCTTAGTCTTAGATAAATATGCCAAAATCTGACAAGCAAAATCTGTCTTGAAACTTATATTTTTTGAGGAAAAGACTATTAGAATATCTTCAAAAACAATTTAAAAAATGCATCTTCAAAGTGTTATGGTAGAGAAATACAGTATAGTTGTCCCTTGAATTCTTGAAGGAGAACTTAAATTCTTCCCCCATCATTTCACAGAAATTTTGCTTGTGAGTCATGTTTTGAGTTGGACTTCTTTATGCAATTTCTTCTGTCTGTAGAAATGGCATTCCTAACCACATGGAATAAGCTTGATTTATAGGAAAATTCAGCGTCTGAAAATAAAGCTTTTCTCCCAGAATATGAGAGAATGGGTATAAGCTTTGTAAATTTGCAGTTCTTGGTAACAATAGCTCTAGATCCTATGCAATGTATGCTTTCTAAACAGCAGTTAGGCTCCAGGGCTTGTTTCTGCAAGGTGCTCTGGTGTATAGAATCTACCACTCTAAAATTCGAATTTCAGTTAAGTAGTTTCTCAGTTTTGTCCATTTCTGTGTGAAACAGAATGCATTTATTATCGTGATATTTGAACTTTTTTTTTAGTTGGAATGCACCTGTCACCTAAAGTCATAATCAGATGGTTTCTAGGTCTTTTGACTGACAAATGTGATGTATGGTTTTGGTGTTTTTTAGTATCTGGTATCTGACACTGTCCTGAAGGAGCGCTTAGATCCAGAGACACTGGAGTCATTAGGACTTATCAAGCAGTCTCAACAGTTCAATCAGAAATCTGTTAAAATAAAGACAAAGCTATTGTAAGTTTTGGGCCAAGGGTTGTTTGGGGAGTGGGTGGGAGAGGCAATGGTAATTGGTCTGGTAACAATGTTTGCTAACAATATGTAATGTTTCTTCTATAGAAAATTGAGTATTTTAATAAGAAATGTGTTTTATTGCACTTTACCTTGTCATTGACAAACGAATTGTATTAGCCACCTTTGTTTTCAAACTCTTGAGACATAAAATCTTTAAGAGCCCCTAAAGCAATGGCTTTTGCTACAGTGATTCTGTATGTGCAGATTAAATACTTAATATTTAATTTTATTTGTGACAAATGCAAACTCGCAAAGTGTAAGAACATTAATGATTGTTGTTGCATCAGTTAAACATAGACATTTGTTTTTATAAATAAGCAAATTTAGTTATGTTACTTTTGGCAACACAGGATATATTTTTGTGGATGTATTTTGTTTTTTTTTGTCTTTGCATCCAGTGTTTCAGTCCCAATCTCAAAGAACACTACTTGAAACTAGAATAAGTCCTTAAGTATGGGCAAGCTTTACTGTTAAGTAAAAGCACAATCTTGTTTCAGATGGTCTGTATTTGAAATAAGAACTTGCTTTCTTTGGAGAATGCTTGCTGTCTTGCAAGTCTATTATTCATTGTACTACATTCTGTAATTTTTGCAACAGCTCAAGCAAACTACAAGTTCTTAAGATGTGTTCAAAATTACCATTTTGTATAACAAATTTAATATGGATAAGAGCATAAATAAGCTTCACTGTGGACGCATGTTACACAATTGTCTTTAATTTGTTATTTGCTTTAATTTTCTTTACTTGCAGCTATAAGCAACAGAAGTTTAATTTGTTAAGAGAGGAGAATGAAGGTTATGCAAAGCTCATTGCAGAACTGGGACAAGACTTATCTGGAAATATCACTAGTGATTTAATCCTCGAAAATATCAAATCTTTAATAGGTAAGGAATTTGTTGAAGGAATGTGGGCACTGATTTTCCTACGCAGTCTTAGGGCTACAAAGAGTGACTGTTTGAGGTCATCTGTGGATCAAATAATACATCATACAGGTATGTAGTGTGACATGTGACGTGTATTGGTAGATCAGCTTGGATAGAATTGACAACTGGAAGTTCCTGTCTCTGTGGCAGGATTAATTTTAGGAATGTTGTGTGAGTAAACTCCAGTTTAGATACTAAATTTACAGTACAGCCTCAAATATACATGCTGTGATTTTGGTGCATTTCAGCAGTGTTTTTTGATGATGTACTTGTCTCTTAGCAGGCAGACTGGAGCATAACAAAGTAATGCTTTTTGCTATTTCAAAGTACTCAATTCAATATAGAGAAGTGTAACAAGAAACTCCTTACAAAGAAATGAGAAGTAGTAAACGTTCTTCCTTTATCTAGTTCTGATTGTGATTTGTCTATATTTCTCAGTTGAGTTTTGGCAAGAGTGTCACAATCAAATACATTAAAATGTATTAAAATACATTAAACCAGGAAATATCTGTGATTCCCCATGTTTTACACTTAGTTTTTGAATAAATAATTTTATGCAACATTGATGTTTGCAGCAATGCCTGTTTCATATGGTGCCAGTGCAGTAAAAGTCAAAAGGCTCTGCTACTAGTGATGAAAACTTTTCATCTGTCACAGAATTTTTTCTGAGACTGTCAAGTCTTTGTAATAATACTGCTTGTTTTGGAAGAGGGCTAGAAGATGACTTTGCTAGTTATTACAGTAAAAAATACAACCTCAAATTGAGGAATTTTATAACAGAGTATTTTTCTGTCATTTGGAGTTTTAGACATTGCAAATAGACTTCCTGTAAACTGTCAGTCCTTTCAAAGTACTCACTTGCGGTAGGTCCTAGTATGGTGGAAATGGCTTTTGGGAAGGAGAGTGATGCAGTTATGTATATACCTGCACAATGGATGTGCCTGGATAAAACTTCTTATGGCACAAATGAAGAAAATAGTCTAGATACTTTGGATATAAGTAATATTTCTGTCTCAAGCAATCTCCTGGAGTTTTGGTGCAGGAGTTTATATAGTAAAACACAAGTATGATTACAACATTGGCTTAAGCTGATCTATATCCTTGCTCTCCTCGCAGTAAACAAACCTTTCTCCCTAATGCTAGCAATAATACTGAACTGACAGGGCAGAACAATCAGGTGGGTCAGCGTCTAGCTCAAACCAGAACCAATTTGGGGTGTAAAATGACTTCTCGCTGGCTGATGAGTGTAACTGCATGAATATGTGTGCCAGCACAAGGGGAGAGGAAGCAGCCCATGCCTTTTGCTAGCACTGCAGTGTTAGTGAAGCTGAGTTTTTTCTTACTAAATGTTTGCCTTAAGATGGTGATTTTTAGGTTTTTCTATAATCTGAATTTAAAGTTCTTCTTAGTCTTTGCCTTGTTCAGTATTCAACATACATCAAAATGATCAATGCTGTATTTACAGATTGTTTTGCTGTAGATAAATTCAGGCTCAGTTGTAACTGAAAAGAATTAACTTTACAAACGAATGCATTTATGGTTTAGTAATAAGATGAAGATGAGTAGCAGCTATGTTAAGCTTTTCTACTCTGCTTTTCTCCACTAGGATGTTTTAACCTTGATCCGAACAGAGTTCTGGATATTATCCTAGAAGTCTATGAGTGCAGGCCTGAGTATGATGACTTCTTTGTACCACTGATAGAGTCTTACATGTACATGTGTGAGCCTCAAACTCTATGCCATATCCTTGGGTTCAAATTCAAATTTTATCAGGTACTGTATTTCCATTAATTTTTGCTGGTTGGTTGTACTCAGTGTTGAACTGCAGTCAGTGATAAGAGATTTTTGCTGCAGATAATTTTTTTTACATAGCAATTAATTTCTAAGTTGTAAAATTCCTGTACCAAGAACAATAATTTCATGATGTGGGTGGAACTCTCTAATGTACTGTAGAGGAGAAAGCTTACATTCTCCAAGACAGGCAGCTGAAAACAATCTTGATACCTTCCTTGTGCACTTCTGTAGTCAAATAAGGACTGGCATTAACAAAGAGATTGTACTTGCCAACAAGAGACTTGTCTCCAGGGTGAAGAGCATGTTTGCAAGGGAGTCGTGGTTGATATTTAATAAAATAAAGGGTTTTTTATATGTATGTTTAAGAATTGCATGCAGGCACCATAAGGTGTGAAGATAATGGAATCTTTTCATTTCTGAAAATTCAGATTCTGTACTGCAGTTAAGTTTAGTGGCTTTGGAGTAATAGCAGTTAATAACATGGTAACGAGGAGAGCTATGAGTTAATATTTTAATCTGAAAGTCCGTCTGAACTTTAAGTAGTTTCTTTCTTGAAGGTCTTTCATGACCTTCTGCAGTGGTCTGTTTGCCTTTTTTATGTAATTTCTATGCTCTTGTCCTTTTTAGGATCCAAGTGGAGAGACACCTTCCTCATTATACAGAGTTGCTGCTGTCCTTTTGCAACATAATCTCATAGATTTGGAAGATCTTTATGTTCATGTAAGTGATTGTGCTACTCTGTCAAATGTCAAAACTACAAAAATTTAAAGAAAGATATTTTAACCTATTCCTAAAGGTTCAGGATGTGCTGTGTAATACCTCTAGATGTGCATATTTAATGTCTTTTAACACTTCCAGCACTTTGTAATGTTGTCTATCCCCAAATAAAGGCACACTGAAATATGGATGCTGATGCACTTTCTTTGAATTACATCTGTGTGGCATCCTCGAGATTGTTTACCTGCCTGAACAGGAGGTTAATGCCTGAGCGTGCTTTAAACACCTGAGCAACCTTCCTTAAGAACTAGACCCTTTGAGTGTTTTGCTTTACAAGATGAATTTTTGAAAAAAAGTGGTGGGACAATCAGCTCTTAATATTCTTTTAGTTTAACAGTAGGATTTTTTTTTGTTTAGGAGCAGACCTGTCATTCCATCTACAAGAATTCTGACCATTTGTTAGGTTTAAAGAGAAAAGTGGGAGTTACATGTTGAGATGTAATAAGAGAGACTTATCCTCTCCACTCTGACAGTCTTACCAACTCACCAACATATAGTTTGCTAGATAAACTTTTGCTTCCAGCTCAAGTGATCAAAAATAGCAGTAGGTCGCTTTAATTTTCACGTACAATGTTTGTTCTGATTTTCTTTTTTCCAGCTTCTTCCAGGGGATAATAGCATCATTGAGGAGCACAAGCGAGAGATAATGGAAGCTAAACAAATTGTCAGAAAGCTTACAATGGTTGTCTTATCCTCTGAAAAGACTGAGGAGAAGGAGAAGGAAAAAGAAAAAGAGGAGGAGAAATCTGAAAAGGTGTGTGAATAGTTTCCCATAAAATGATTTTGTTATTTTAAATGAAACATAGTAATTGTTATGAAAACATTTTTATATTTATTTGAAACGTAAACAGGTAGGTGGTACTTGGAATTCTTGTGTCTGTCCTCTGATTGCGCTTCTGTTACACTGAATGTGCAAAAATGCATCATTTGGGGGGTTTCTAGATTTCTCTAGGTTTAATGTTCTTGGCTTGATTGCTAATTAATTTCTTTCCTCCTTTTTTGTTGTATGAGCTCCACTAAGTATGCCCAAGCATACTTTGCAATCTTTAATAATTGTGTTTTTCTAGGACCCGGTATAGTATAATCCTAGTTCATTTCTCAAAAATAAGGACATTAACACTTCATTCCTTATTTCTCCCAATTAAGAACTGCGATGTAAAGAATTGCCAGACTTACAAATGCTGGTATAATGATACTGCATTGTAGAAACAGGTTTTAACTGAACGTTTTTAACTGTAGCTGTCTGCTGTGCTTTCCATTAGATAACCAAATGAAACTTGAGAGGTCGTAGACCTGAGCACTGTGACTGGATTTGACAGCAGTTAGGCTTCTCTGAGCCAGGCATGATTTCACTTTTGGAGAGCGTGTTTCAGCAGGGCTTGTTTTCGAAAGGAGCAACTCAGCATGCGTGTGTGCGAGCAGAGACTGCTTTGGAAATGAAGTGGCATACTAACCCACAGCCTAGAAAGGCTGTGTGAGTAGGAACACAGATCCTAATATAGTTAGTAGTTGCCCCAAAAGCCCAGATCACCTGAAATTTGGTGTTTAGTATTGAACTTTAACTGGCATGTTCGTACCAATTAAACATCTGGTTTATGATTTTTTAATAGTATGACTTTTAAGAAGTCTATTGTATTGAACATGAATTTCAACCTTTCTGCATATACTGCACAAGTGAGAATTTAAAATGCTTCAGTAAAGGATTTTAGTAACATTTTACATATTAACTGAAAAGACTGTCCTTGGCATCAAAAAAACTTAAAGTAGTTACATGGTAAAATATCATTAGTGTGTCCATTTCTAGTTGCACATGTATGGTTTTGATCTTTCAGAGGTTCATTTTGTTCTATGCACAGATATTTTGTCCTGAAACTTTTCTCTGCATGTCACTGTGTACTAAACTGCTTTCTACTTTCAAAACTATCAGAAAAATAGTTGCTGGTGTTGTAAAGGAATTTTAAAAGGAAAAAAATGAAAAAAAATCCACACAAACTATATATATGAGCATTCATCTTCTCTGTGGGCATGATTTAAATAAAACTATGTTTTCTTGCCTTAAAATCCTTTAAAGTTTTGTCCTGGATTTGTAATCTTCCCTCCCTCAGTGTGAATATCATCTTAGGCTTGTAGTTACATACATTTAGTTTGTAATCACTATTCCTTACTTTCAGTTGTTTACTTTTAGACTTTTACCTTGGAGATCAGGGAAAACCAATTTGTAACACTAAAATGTATGAATACCGTGCTCATGTAAAAATGCCTGCACGTAAATGTAGAATCTCCTGGAGTAGATGCTAATATGAAACTTATGATACAGACAAACTAAGATGGTGTGGGGTTTGGTTGTTGTTGGGTTTTTTAATAATCTGATTTTACAAGAGAAATTTGTGCTTTTAAATCCAGAACAACACATAACACAAAGGATTCTTAAATGCTTAAATTGTTCTTAAAATGTCACGTAAAGAAATAAGCTGCAATAGATTGTGACATTTTGCAAAGTACATATGTCAGACAACTTCATAAACTTCTGTTTTGAACTTCTGTTAACTTCTTTTTTTTGATCCAGATGTTAGATTCTACGTGGACTGGTCTATTTTTGCATTTCAAGTGAGCTTATCGTCCAAATGTCTAGCTGAATTTTATTCGACATACTTTTTTTATTACATAGTCGAACTAACAGGGTTTTTTCTAGTCATGGATTACAGCTGCGTACTGTCTAAGGAGAAATATTAAGACGACCTTATGAATGCACTTTTTCATTATTTTTTTGTTACCTTGCAGCCTCCAGATAATCAAAAGCTTGGTTTGTTGGAAGCTTTATTAAAAATTGGTGATTGGCAACATGCACAAAGCATTATGGACCAGATGCCTCCGTTTTATGCTACTTCACACAAGTCTATTGCAATTGCGCTTTGCCAGCTTGTACATGTGACAATTGAACCTCTGTACCGCAGGTAAAATGAGAAGTACAATTCTGTTGCTATGTGGGGGAAAACTACTAGTTACTAATAAGCATTCACTGATAAGCCTGACTGTATGGACTCATTCCTAAGATTTCCAGTGCTGTTTCATGTGAAATATTGCCCATTTTATTTTTCAGAGTTGGTGTACCTAAAGGAGCTAAAGGGTCACCAATTTCTTCTTTGCCGAACAAGAGAGCACCAAAACAAGCAGAAAGCTTTGAGGACTTGAGAAAGGAAGTGTTCAACATGCTTTGTTACCTTGGTCCTCACCTCTCCCATGATCCCATTTTGTTTGCGAAAGTGGTGCGCCTTGGGAAAGCATTTATGAAAGAGGTTGGTATGACAGAACAGCTTCTCAGAACTTGGGAAATACCAGTGCCTCTGAAGTCAAAAAATGCTCAAGTCTTACCAATTCTGTATATATTCAAATTCTAAAACAAAGTATTTCTTTGACTAAAGACATATTTGGAGAATCTCATTTAATGATAATTTCTTGATCATTTTTATGATCAATAAACATAAACATTCTTATGAACAACTTACAGCACTTTAGGTCTGTAATCAGGAGTGTTTAGTGATAACTAATTTCTCATTATAGTCTTAATATCTGTACACAGGTAATGATTTGAAAGATTAATTTGTATGGAAGCTTTTGCAGATTAGAGCAAAGACAGTGTGTACACAGTGGGGAACGGTGACCTAATACACATCCGGCACTTAAAGCGGTACTTTCTATCTCACCTGTTAGGGAAGTAGGGGATGCTGCAACGTTTTAATAGATGGGGTGTCCCCCTGTTCTGCCAGTTAAAATGCTGCTTCTCTTGAACTTGTGTCAGTGACAACCTCTGGAATCCACTAAGGGTTAGTTCAATGTGGAGACCTAAAACAGCCTATAAAGCCTTAAGTCACCAGCTTCGGAAAGGAAATGGCCTCTTGATAAGCTTTGTTGTCTTTTGACCCTCTCTTTACCACATATGTAATGAAAGATCAGTAGTATGACCTGTTTTAAAAGGCTGCAAGTTGAATTTAGATTCTGAACTCCCTTGGAATGTATGCAGTAGCTCTGAGGCTCATGATTTCCTTTGCTGCTTTTATAGCAATTTGTTTAATTTTCAAGTCAACAATAGAGGGTTTTTAATTTTTTTTAAACAGCAACTCAGAGAAACTTTGGAATTCATTGCTTTTGAAATAATTTTTAAAAATTATTATTAAAAACACCCTCTCTCCTTGCCTTCCACACCCCTCAACTTAGAAACCACTATTTTGTTACCTAGCATTTTATTTTAACTCTAGAACTGAAGTTGGAGAGGGTTAGTTGGTCTAAATGGTACTGGAGGGGCTATTTTCAGTTTTAGAACTTTTTTGGTAGCATTTTTTAATTTCAACTACAACTATTAAATGTTAGAATGTTCAAAATTTACTCAACACCTGAGGGGAAGCTTTCATGTCCAGCTGTGCTTGATGAACCAAAACTAAGAACACAGATAATTCTTGGGGTTGAATATCTTTTTGCTGAACTTAACAGATTTCACAAGAGTTTGCTCTCATCAGGTTCCAAGATGCAATAATTAGGGTGTCAGAAAACAGAAGCTAAGTCTGGGTTCCAAGTAGTCTTTGTAGTAAAGTCGTCAACTTTGAGCATTTCCATCTTCCTCTTCTTCCGAATCTTTGTAGGTGTAATTTCTCAGCACTTTCTCGTCCAGAATAATAAGATGACCCAGTGGTGAATACTCTCTAGCTTTATAGTGTGCTTATTTGTTGCTAGCCTGTGAGAAGGTGGATATTTGGGTGATCAACTATGCTGCACTGACAGTGCAGTTAATTTGGAAATTATAATTTCAAGGGAGTAATTCACTGTACTGCAGTCAGCAGGCTCTTAGGACTACTTTGTGATCAAGTCCTGAAGGTTTGTGAGAAAGCTGCTGTTAGTGGATGTGTACAGTAGAGCGGAGATGACTTGGTTATAGGAATCACTCATGCAGTTGTACTGTAAATATATGAATAATATTTCTGACAAGAATGAGCAACATTTTAGCTATTTGCTCTAGGTTGGAACTATGAAGAAACTCGTCAGTGACAAAGCGGTTAAGGTAACCTAGGGAAAGTTATTTTTAATGCACTATTGCCATCAGCATGTCCTAGTTATGAAACTACATTTAACACGCAGTAGAAATACTTATAACTGAGGTGATTTGACTGGAAGTTAACCCATACAGTAGTTTAAAAGTTCGACTACTAACACTGCACTGCAGCTTTCATGCTCAAGTGTACCTTTAAAATACTTGTGCACTTACTGGTGTGACAGCTTAATACGCTTTTCATGGAGAGTGGAACAAGCAGAGAGAAAGAAAATAATAATGTGGAGTAATAGCTTAAGGAGATGTTACTGTAAGGAACGCTGGGGAAAATGATCTACGGCTGCTGATAGTTGAGGTGAAAATCCTGGGGTTTATTTTTTTGTGTGGAAGGCGAATGCTTAGCGCTTTTTTTCCTTTCCCCAGTAAGAAAATTGAGTATTTCACATAATAGTGTTTCCTTGATGTTTTAGTTACTACTCCTTTTGAACAGAAGGGTAGAAAGCCCCATGGTATGTAAGCAATGCATTTCATCTGCGCCTTTGAATTTCCGTTCAGAAATACTGTAATGCGGACAGGTTTGGAAAATTAAACATTGACCAGGCATGTGGCACTGCAGGTCTGAGCTTTTGCTGAGGCAGCCTTGTTCTGAAACTGTTACATTAATTATGCTACAATTAATTTGTCTTCGTTACAGTTCCAGGCTGATGGAAGCAAACAAGAAGATAAAGAGAAAATGGTGAGTTTATTTTGGTGAAACGTGGGGCTTTTTTGTGAGATTGTAATTTCGACCAAATGTTTAATAACTGTACAATTCTTCTTTGTAGAGTTTTTTTGCTTTTACAAACATATGGTATAAATTTTGTCTTGATTTTCACAGGCAAGTTTGAGCCTGTCACAGGGGTGTATCTTTGTATTATATATATCCTTTTCTTTTTTCTTCTCTTCTGCATTCCTCAATCCCGGTCTTGTTCTTTTAGTTGAAGCATTCTACTTCAGTTGATTTTGAGCAAATAAGAAGTACCTCCAGCTATTTCTTCTACAAATACACTTTTACTTTTCATGGTGTGACCTTGTATCTTAAAGAATTTATTGAGGGAAAAGCATGGAGGAGAAGAAAAATTAAAGTAGAGGAGGTGCTTAATAGTACAATAGCTAATTATTCTTTATTGGCTAATTTATTTTGTTCTAAATTTTCTAATTTATTGAATTATCGTGATTGGTCACGATGAAACTCATGTCCACTTGAGACCTAACTTAAAACCAAGTTGTTTGTTTTGTTTTTAAACTAACAAGCACATTTTCAATAGGAAGTTTGGGTGGTTTTCATTACTACTTTCATTATTACTTCTTCCATTTCTCACTTACAATTTCCTGACTTCCTGAATCATTGCAGAGAGAAGTTACTCTTCTCTGGTTTGTTTTTTTGTTTATTTTGCTTTTTTTTTTGCTGTTACGGTTCTTCTAACATAACTCAATAGGAAAGAAATGTTTAAGAAAGGGGAGGATTGGATACTGAAAACATGGAAATTGCTACTATGTCTTGGGAACGTGGATAATTGCTTCAGGTTTTAATGCGAAATTTTGAAAATGGAAGTCATGGCAATGAATGCCTAATACACTGAAAGCAGTTACCAATACCTGTTTTCTCCTGTTGTACTTCCTGCAAATCCACAGTATATCCATTTTAAAATGATCTATTTGATTTGGAAGTATGAGTACAACTTGCCAAAAACTTCAGCTTTGCTCAGATATCTTGGATAACATCTCAGGCAAATGAAGTATTGACAGTATATACAGTCCATAAATTTAAGATAATTTTAAATGCTTTTCAGATACGTTTGTTTTCTTTAGTCTTAATCTCATGGCAAACTTGTATTTTATTAGACTATTAAGACTTCCAGTTCGTGCATATCTGCACAGCTTGCATAGTGTTCCTTCTGATGTACATACTTGACACTTAACTCCAGCTTTTTGTCTCTCTCTCAGGAGATACTGTTCAGCTGCTTGTTGAGTATTACTGACCAAGTCCTGCTTCCATCTCTTTCTCTGATGGAGTGCAATGCCTGCATGTCGGAAGAGTTATGGGGAATGTTCAAAACTTTCCCATACCAGTACCGGTGAGTAGAGTAATTTTTTTCCCTGTTATTTGAAAGCGGTCTCTTGAATTGTCAGCACTAAAACCAGTTTTCCTTTATAATCTTTAAAGGTACCGTCTTTATGGGCAGTGGAAGAATGAAACCTACAATAGTCACCCACTTCTAGTGAAGGTTAAAGCTCAAACCATAGACCGAGCCAAATATATCATGAAGTAAGTTGTGTAATTCCATGAATAATTACTGACTGTGATGCAGTGTATTGCATGTCACCAACTGAAGGAAAAAAACACTTGACAAGTACGTTCCTGTACTAATGACTCAGTAATTCCACCGACAGTCCTTGTTGAAGTACTTAATACACTGTGATAAACTGTCAAATAGGTAAGGATACAAATTCGCCACCAACAAGTGTATTTCATCTATGAAAAATGTCCCATAAAATTATTTAAAACCTTTTCCATGGGTGTGCTGCTGTTTGATAAATTGCTTTGCTTATGGAAATGTCAGAGTGCAACTTTTTTTTTGTAGGTATGGAGACTCCTTAATCTGAAGAGTCTCAAAACACTTGTCACAGTTTTTATTTCTGCAGGTTTGAAAGTAGGACAGTAAATTGAATTGAATGATTCATTCTTATCTTCAAGCAGGCTCACACCAATTTTAGATCTACCTCGTTTAATGTCTCTGACATGATCGTGAGGGATTCGCGTTCTCCATTTGTTGTTGCAAAACCATGGCATTTCCTTTTGGCAATGTGGACAGTTAGGACCCTTCTACATAGGCAAGACAGAATAACTGTTACTGGGTAAAAGACTTTGGACGTGCGGCTGAGGAAGCTAGAAACTCTGATACTGATTCTCTTCTGACTTGTTGCACAGACCATAGAACTTTACATCCCGTCTGTTACATGGGGGATTTGAGGTGTGCAGATGAGCCACAGTGCTGCCAGTTGCTGAGATTGCTGTGTGTACAACTTACTCCAGTGTATCGACTTCAGGTTTCATGTTAGACTCGTATGTTCAACAGGGAGTGCTGTGTAGTGCAGAACAACACAATTAATATTGTTTTTCAAGGAACGGAGTGTAGCAAATGTAAAATGACTGATCTGTGGCTACTTAAATTTGCAGGAGGGATTAACAGCCTCACATGCCATTTTTATTTGTGGTATAGGTCCCCCTGACAACTCCCAAATGCAAAGTGCTCCAGATTGAAAGCAGAATACATAGTAATATCGGGATGACTGGTTTGTTTGTACTATCCTATGTTAGAAGATATTAATTTCAGATTCCCAGAGGAGTAAAACTTCTATGCTTAGATTTCTTGAAAATGCATCTGCTAGTGGGAATTTGTTTTCTGTGTCTACTTAAAGTGTTTATTCACTGGAACTAACCTGTTGTTTCAGTATTCTTTTAGTTTGTCTGTCTGTTGCAATAAAATGTTCTCTTTTACAGGCGTTTAACTAAGGAAAATGTGAAACCTTCTGGAAGACAAATTGGGAAGCTCAGCCACAGCAATCCTACCATTTTATTTGATTACGTACGTAGTTACATGTATTTGGATAATACTTCACCTTAACAATAGATATTAAAGTACAGGAAGGGACCTGCTGTCATAGTGAGAGGACAGTTCTAATTGCCATTGTGTTTGCTTTTGATACAAATTCTAAAATACAGTGATCTGCTTGTAGTGCGCAGCTCTGAGACATTAAATATGACAGTAGCTCTTGAGTAACCACAGCTGCAGAGAAAATTGCATCCATTAACTTACAGGAGCAAAGTACTTAATTTGAGATAGCTGGGGTGGGTCTCAGAGGAGCAGGGGTGTGCTGATAAGGTTATGCAGGTTGCAAATTAAAGCGAAGTTCCTCTGAGCAATTGTATATGTGTGTGAGGAAGAGACATCAGTGTCGTTTAGCTTCAAACATAGTTTTCTTCTAAACAAGCTTTGAAGTCTGAAATACACCTCCGACCTGAGGGAGAATTTTTAATGTTACTTGGTGGTGTAAAGTATGTTGACAGACCTCTACCTTATTCACAGATATGACTTATAATTATTGTTCTACCAGTTTTTACTTGAAGAAATTAATGTTGCAGTGCTTGCAGACACATGCACGTGTTGCATATTAAGGAAACACTCTAAAATTTTAATACAGTTGAGTATTAATGACCTAGGTTCATTTTTTTAACAGTCTTTTATTATAAGTAGCAATAGAAACTTCTTGCTAAGATTTAGGATTCTTAAGAAACCTTAGGAAAAAAGATTGTTTTCATGATTTTACTTTCTGATAATTTAAAAGAAAATACACAAAAAGTTTTTACTTGTTGGAGACATGCTTCATCTGAAACTGGTTTGGGACATTCTGAAAAATGAATTTCGAAGTATCTGTTGTGTGGGTTTCGAAGACAAGCATTGTTACGCGGTGTTGATTTATTATGTAAAAGATAAGGGATATTGTTCCCGTTCAGCTGATTGTCTTCTGTAACTTTCAGATTTTATCACAAATACAAAAATATGATAACTTAATCACTCCGGTGGTTGATTCTCTGAAATACCTCACTTCACTGAACTATGATGTCTTGGCATGTATCCTTTTGTGTAAACCAATACATCTGGTTAGCGATAAAGTTGCAGCTGTAGACAGATTAAATCTGTTGTCCAGGAGTAAATATTATCTTCTCTTGTTTTCTATTCTTGCTGCTTTTTGCTGGAAGTTTTAGGGAAGTTTGCAAATAACTTTGCACTCTTAGTGGGGTTACAAAACCCTTTTTATTTCTGTGAAAATTATACTTTATTTTTAAGGGTTTTTTACTACTTTCGCTCTGTTATTGCAGGCTTAGTGATCCTGAAACAGGGAGGTAAATACTGCTTTTTAAGCTGCTATTTCTTTCAAGATTTTGAGTTTTTACACTGTAACTTCTGTTAGTGGCTTGCCTGTTTCATGCTTCCTACATTTGCATGTCATGTTCTTGCATTACAAATTGTGGAGATGGAAACACAGGTATGTGTAACTTCTGTTGTTACAAACTGAGGAAAAATATTCTCTTTAACTGCACTAAAGACTGTATCATTGAAGCTCTGGCAAACCCTGAGAAGGAGAGAATGAAGCATGATGACACTACAATCTCGAGCTGGCTGCAGAGTTAGTATTCTTGTTTTATTTATTATGTTTCATTAATGTTTAAAATACTTCACCTTCCCAATGATCTGCCGTTCTGTTGATCATTATGATCAATATTTCACTTGGATCTACCAGCTAGTTTTTTAAACCAAACAGCACTGGGAAGTTTAATAGGAAAATATTTTCCTACTTCCTTTGTATTACATATATTGCTAACATTCCACATCACTTTGTTAATGCTAATTTAATGATTAGTATCTCCTGAGGCGCAGTCACAGCGGTTTCTCCTTCCTTTAGGTCTGGCCAGTTTTTGTGGAGCAGTTTTCCGAAAATACCCAATTGAACTTGCTGGTCTACTTCAATATGTAGCCAACCAACTGAAAGCTGGGAAAAGGCAAGCCTTGCACAACTGTTCTTTATAAATTCAGTTTTTATAATGTGTTATTTGGATGTTTGCGGATACATGGGTGTTCGAGGTAGTAGTTACTCTAGTAGTGGTAAAACAGCAGTCGTAATACTGGGAAGGCTAAGAAATTTAAATAGCAGAAAGGATAACAACCTCTTTACACTATTTTACCTCTAATTATTTAGCCATGGCATACTATTTTTGAAGTACTGATTTTTAATCTGTAACTTATTTTAATACAGTTTTCTTAACAACTAAGCAGACAGGGAAAAAACTGTGCTGGTCCTTAATATTGTCCTAGAAATGATTGTACATTACTTAAATAAGAAGAGAGTGTGACTGTTACAGTTTTACTTTTCTCTTTCTCATAATGTCTTCTCTGCAGGGATGGCTTTTCTTAATATTATTCTAAATACTTTGTCCAGTTTGTTTTAATGGCAGTTGAATTGTTTCTTGGTATGTCAATGTTAATAATAACTCAAAAGATTTTTTAAACAAGGTTTGCATTTGAACCTTCCTTTTCCTTTTGTCCTTCTATCATCATCACTTAGTATTTTTTATTTTTGAAATTTATTCCATTTATTTTTATCACATAGGTGAGTATCAACTTTTTTCTATTCTGAAACCCCATAGGCTTACTGAAAGACAGCTTACCAGTGGAGATAACACAGCGTGTTATTTTAGGGGTTTTATGTTCAGAAATCTAGTTTTATACCTTCCCTGCAATGTTGACACTCAGTCTCATGTGCTCCCTTGTCCCCAATTTGTTTTGTATTCTGATAATGGTACAATCCTATTGAGCTACAGAGGAAGGGTAAGTAATGTTTCTTGTCTTTCCCCAGAATTAAGTCTTGAAGTATTAAAAAAAACCCAAACAAAAAAAAAAACACCAAACAACCCACTTATTTTTAATACACAGTTTAGTGTTTGCGATCGTAGTGGTAAATCTTTTTTATTTCTATGAGCAGTTCCATAGGAGAAGAGTATTCAAGTATTTGAATAGTTCTAGGCAGAAAACATACTGACAGTTGGAAAAGCAAACAAAAATATAAACAGTATAAATTATTTAGATGGAAAAGTTTGTTTTGGAGATCGTGGGTCAGCACTTTTTATAAGTAGGTCACACATTTCAGAAGTTACTAGAAAATATTTCTGATGTGAATGATCACGATACAGTTTACTTGTGTAGAGGAAAAGTCATTGCCCTGAAAGAAATCAGAGCTGCAAGTAAAGCCTAGTCTCTGGATGGGATGATGATTGGAGTGTTTTATGTTCTGTGTTTTTAAGTAGTAATACTTTCCATGTTCCAAATAACTTCTTAAGTCTAATTTTACCAGTAAATTTCTAAGGCTGTGTACTATTATAGAAACATTAATAAAATCTAAAATATTCCACATTCATGAAATAACTGTATAGATACAGTATGAAGCATGTAAAACAACAAAAGGGAGCAATAGACTTTGATACTTTAAAGTTAATAGCACCACACTCACTATTTTCAAAAACAGTTAAATTGTTTTGAAGGGGTTCTGAGATCCAGCTGACGAATGCCTGCATTGCTTTAGGGGCTGACTTCTTACTTGCAATAAAGAAATCCTTGTGTGCTCAGCATAGCAGTTTCTTCAAAAAAGAATTAAAATACTTGTTTGAAAGTGCATCATAGTGTTGCTTTGGACTGTGCACTGACTGTCATAGCTTCCATTTCTTAAACTTCCTTTTTTATACTCCACTCTTCTGTTTTCTATGCAGCTTTGATTTGCTCATTTTAAAAGAGGTAGTACAGAAAATGGCAGGGATAGAAATTACAGAAGAAATGACAATGGAACAATTGGAAGCCATGACCGGTGGAGAACAACTAAAAGCTGAGGTGTGTTCCTGTTAAATTTAATAATAGTTATTGCTTATTAGTGGTGGCTCTGAAGACTCTTGATTCATGAATTCTGGCAGCATAGCTGGGAGAGGCGCGGCTGATTTCATCAGAGAGCTTCCCATCCCAGTGAGCTTACAAGCCTTGCAGACAGGCAGCCGAGACAAACGTATACGTGAGCCTTAATTGTTGTGTTTCACAGCACCTCCTTATTAATGAAAGCAGCCTTCATTATCCAGTGTTACATGGCAGACCTGCAAATTACAGCAGCCAGCGAGCTTGTACGCTGCACAGTCCTGCTCCTAGAGCCCTCCTCTGGGCGTACCAGCTCTCCACAGAGTGGAGTAACATCTTCAACTATTTTAATAGCTAAAACAGTTGCAGCCTTGGTGTCAAAGACTTAGTTGAGCCTGAGCTAGACTCAGCTCCCTGGGGAGCTGAATAACTATAATTAGATCTAAAATCTGAAATTCCTGTATTGAACAGAGATGAGACTTGGAGCAGAGCACAGCAGACCCAGGTCTAAAGTGCAGTGTCATGGTGCCTGAGCTGAAATGCCACTCTTCTTTTACTGTGTAAAAGACTAATTAATAGCATATGAGCAGTTAATTTCTGGTTCTTATATGAATACGCTGCAGAGAGAGAGTTGTACTGATGGACAGGAAACTGTATTGCTCTTAGTTCATCAGTATTTCTGCAGTCAGAAGCACCCATGATTTCCATTTCCTGACTTTGGTTACTTTTTCTGTACTATGCAGGGTGGATACTTTGGCCAAATCAGGAATACAAAGAAGTCTTCTCAGAGGTTGAAAGATGCGTTATTGGACCATGATCTTGCCCTTCCGCTGTGCCTGCTTATGGCTCAGCAGAGAAATGGCGTGGTCTTTCAAGAGGGAGGGGAAAAACATCTGAAGCTGGTGGGAAAGCTGTATGATCAGGCAAGTGAAAACACTTACATTTATGAGAACCTCCCTTTTCTTTGGTAACGTCTAGTGTATCAGCACAATATATAAGAATTTAGCCAGATATATATGAATATATAAGAATTTTCAAAACTTGTTCCAGTAATCTCAAAATATATGGGTGTATTAAATACAATTATATTGACAAAAGGCTTGAGTGAAAGGTTAAAACAGCCTTTATTGTAAAAAGTTTATTTCTGAAGTTGACTATTAGTTTTTTCTCATGTTACTCCATTAGAGGACTGACTTTTTTTAAGATGCAGCCTGAATTATTTTGCTGCCTTAGGTGGTAGGAACTAGTTTCACTTCATTCTGGTAGAACAGAACACTCTTGCAGTTCTGCTGGCTTTTGCAGGGCTTTTGTTTTTGTTTAATTAGTACAGGTAGATTTGAGTCAGCACTGAGTGACAGAAGTGTGTGGCGTGGAATATTTAGCATCTGTTCTCCCCTGAGAAAATTCTTGCTGTACTGCGTTGACTTTTTTAAAAAGAAAAAAGCTCTGAAGCTCTCCCTATCTTCACTTTTGATGAATGCTGTTTGCTAACTTTTTGTGTCTTTCCCTCACAGTGCCATGACACACTGGTTCAATTTGGTGGGTTTTTAGCATCCAATCTAAGCACAGAGGATTACATAAAGCGAGTGCCTTCTATTGACGTTCTCTGTAATGAGTTTCACACACCTCATGATGCTGCATTTTTCCTCTCAAGACCCATGTATGCACACCACATTTCAGTAAGTAGAACTCTGCTGTTTGCCTGATGTTGTATTACATATTCTCGATGTTACACGTTAGGTTCCTGCTAAAGTTTAAGTTTGCTAAATAAAAGTTGCAGAACCATTATGAGTAGAGGTAGAAAGAGAAGCTGGGGGCTGGAACGAGTTATCCTTTACCATCATAGAAAATACAGCCCCAGCTTTCACACAACTGACAGGCTTTAGCTAGTGAAGTAATCTCTTCTCATAATTTGGGTGATAAGGAGAAGTTCTCTCTCTTCCTATTCCCCCAAATGTGTAAGTTGTTCTCCAGACGTTTAGATGGAATTTTGCTGTGGAGGAAGATGTTCCAGCTGCCAGAAGGTATGGAATCTCAGGAAGCATTGGAAATAAGTTTGTCCCTGCATCTAAAATGTTAAATACCAAGAGCAATTTTTACTTGGTGTAATATAATGTGTTGTTATAACAACAGGTAACAGCAGCAGCGAAGAAAGATAAATCCATCCGATACAGATGAATACTGAATGTTCTGTATGATATTCTTCAATACTTTATGTACATAAATGGCAATTCTCGTTTGTAAATGTTTGTTATATGGAAAGGTTGTTGAGAAGTTATGTTATAAAAGTTACATTATAGTCTGTGTATACGGAGATTACAAATTTTTCGTTTTTCATCCACAGTCCAAGTATGATGAACTAAAAAAGGCTGAGAAGGGAAATAAACAGCAGCACAAAGTTCACAAGTACATTACATCATGTGAGCTGGTGATGGCTCCTGTTCATGATGCTGTGATTTCTCTGCACCTTCCCAAAGTCTGGGATGACATCAGTCCTCAGTTTTATGCTACGTTCTGGTCTTTGACAATGTATGACCTTGCTGTCCCACACAGTAGCTATGACAGAGAAGTCAATAAACTTAAAGTCCAGATGAAAGCCATAGATGACAATCAGGAAATGGTATGTTGATACAATTTTATGGTCCAGTTTAAACTTTCTAACCTTGAAAGACTTTTTTTTGTTCTGAAATCTTATATTAAGGCTGTTGAAACCTGGAAGGTTTTGTTACCTGATTCATCCATTCTGATTTGTCATAGTCATGTAATTTGAACTGACTCTTCCTTCTAATTCCTGCATTAAAAGTACCAGTGACTTCACTAAGTGAAGATTACTGAAAATCTCTTCAGAAAGCAATCTTTGACACCTGTATCTGGTTTAGCTATTCACTTTTGTCTTAACTTCAGTCAGCCAGTGTTCATAAAATGAGTTGATTACTAGAGCAGAACATTATTTAATGCAATAGAAAGCCTTTAGCTTTATCAGGAATTTAATTGCTCTATCTATAGCAAGTGTTAGTATAATACTGACTGAGTTGAATTCACGTTTTATAGCCTCCAAATAAAAAGAAAAAAGAAAAAGAACGTTGCACAGCTCTTCAGGACAAGCTCCTTGAAGAGGAGAAGAAGCAGCTAGAGCATGTGCAGAGGGTTCTACAGAGACTGAAATTAGAGAAGGATAACTGGCTTCTGGCAAGTAAGTGTGTGTAGGCAAAACACTGTGGATGTTTGTGTAGTCATCACTGTCCCCAGAAGGAAAAGTTCAGCTTGCACTAGTACTCTTCATGTTGGTGTTAAAACTTGATCTCCTTATATGTTGAGGTCTGTTAACAAGGTAAACTTTTAATTAAAATGAAATGTGTCTTTGTTTTTCAGGGAGATGCTTTGTTTGTTTCTTGAATTGTCGAGACCTTTTAAATATTGCATTAGTTTAGAAAATAAGAGATTGACCAGGTCAGTGGGGAGTTGTAACTGGAAGATGGCTTGCGCTTCTTTACTGCAGTTAGAATGCTGCTGAGCTGGGATAATTGCTACAGTGCTGGAAATAGGCATGGAAACTCTCAATGAGTGGTTTGAGTTAACTGACTTAGTTTGAGTCTGGTGATTAGGAGCGATCTGCTGGTATTTGGGTGGTGACATAAACCCTGTTCTAAGGACAAGATAAGTATTGTGCCAGCCTAACAGCACTTTAAAATGAAACAGCATGCAGATAAACAGGAGGCAGAACAAACTTTTTTTTCTCTGAGCCTCTGTGATGTTTCGTATTGATTGTGAACTCTGCTGGTTTGGTTAATCTGAAATGTTTTTCTCTGGTCAGTTTTCTTCTCTGGAAGAACTTTAAGTTTCTAGCTGGAAGTAGTTGTTCGTCTGTCCCAAGGAGCCTAGCATAATCCAGTGGGAAAGCGTTTTATTGTCCGACTCATGTAAGATACACCCAACTGATTTAATGGAGAAATACTGACAATTAAATCAAGAAGGGTTATTCCCTATAAATATTTAATGTTCTGGTATGGACAGCTAATTACCTACACAAAATTACTGGTTGAAAAATTGCTGCCTGACTGAAGCTTGGTCTAGAGCTGACTGATAAATTTGCCTGCTTAAGGAAGCACCCAAACACATAGAAAATCATTTGTGTACACATGATCTGTATATAAACATGTGCAGGGATTTGTGGGTACGGGGAATAGCTTGTCATTGGCTCTTGAGTGCTCAGGCTTCAGCTGCAAGGAGTTTCCCAGCGTTGCATCTGAAGAAAACTTTCTCAGCAGCTACCCCACTGAAAGAAATAATCTGTAATTGTGCTATGAGGAATACAAACAGCACAAACACTGTAGTAGTTTTTTTTACTATTTTAAAAAATCAACTGCTGAGCATCCAGTGCAGTCTTCTACTCAGCGGTAGAACAAAACTTTGAGAAAATGTTTGTGTATTGGGGTGGTGGTTTACTGAAGACTGTTGCTCTATTTAAATTCCTATAATTATTTGGCTGATTGGAAAAGGTGTTGTTAAGGGATTGTATATAGACAACTTGTTCTTCCATTTCTGAGGAAACCAAGCTGAAAGTCAGCCCCCTCTGGAAAGGAGAAAAGAAGTGTTCTAGAGAAATTGCAGATCCTCTCGCTAACATGCAGAATTCAAGCAGTAGAAGTTTACCAGAGTTTTTTTCCAAGCCTGTTTTTCCCCCATTGTAAGAGAATAATTTTCCCAATAAGAAATAAAGGGTTTCTGCAACTACCCTCCTCCATCCTCAAACAGTTAAACTTATTTTGACTTTTTCTCAGCAGTGCCAAAGGTATGTGTGGATTACAAGCGGCCTAATATACAAATTTGAGAATATGGATATACATGATACTGAACTTCTTGGGAAGAGAGTAGTTGAGTGTTAACCCATTAACTTTCTTTATTTCTTTTTTCTCTCAACTTTGTTTTTGAAGAGTCTACCAAAAATGAGACTATCACAAAATTCTTGCAGTTATGTATATTTCCTCGATGCATTTTTTCGGCCATCGATGCAGTTTATTGTGCTCACTTTGTTGAACTGGTGCATCAGCAGAAAACCCCAAACTTCTCCACACTTCTCTGCTATGATAGAGTAAGTAGCTACAACTGTGTACTGAATTGCTATTATGAGCATGCAAAACTAGCATGCTCCCCTAGATCATTACCTGTATTTAATGCTAGAATCTGTGACAAACAAAAATTTCCTTTTGTACTTCAGATTCTACAAACCAAATATTTTTAGAGCTCCAGGGGTTTATTTTCAATAACTTTTGGGTTGGATTTATCCTAATGAGATGAGTTTCAGAGCTAAGTAATTTTGTAACATTCTGGTGGTCTGCATTTCTGCAGCTTCGTCTGACCCCCATTTTACCTGTGTGCTCCCTCCTGCTGTAGTAGCAGCTTTCTTGCACTTGCCCCCCGCCAGCAGCATCGTTCGTACACTGGTGAAAGGCACTACAGACAGCGGACTAGTTTGTCACTGCTGAGGCACGGGAAGGGGCTCCCCTGGTGACGTGGAGAGTACTTCTGACAGCAGTAGCAGCCTGACTGAGTCAAAGGGGGCAATTGGAGGAGTCATTTGTTCAGGCTGGTTTTACAGCCATTTTTTCTCTCCTCTGGAGGAAAAAGGTGGAGATTGCATGTGAAGAATCTTGCAGGATGCCTTCAGCTCCAATAGTACCAGTTGACTGTGCTGTTCTGGGCTATCAGAACCATCCTAGCACTTCCTGCTGTAAGAAGTCAAGTTAGTGCATCACCTGTAACAGATTTGACTATGAGCTTTCATTAAAACTCTTGTGAAACGTTACAGTAAAGATTGTTTTCATAGGAACATTCAGTTAAGATTCTCTGGTTTCCTTTGAGATGAGGTCTTTCAAGGATCTGCTTTGGTTTCATGGGTCTCAAACGTTCTTACTCAAATGTTCAATCCATACCTTATCTGACAAACCTGTGCAGGCCAGGAAGAAAAGCCTTTTGCATCAGCTTGGCCAGATGTTTACTTCTACCTGCTAAAATAAATCATTAAATTGAAAACAAGTTACGTGCCAGTGAAGACACACTTTAACTATGGCAAACAGTGTGTCAGCAGCAGCTATAGGCAGTGCTTAGATTCTGGGCTAGGTGTGAGGGACCAGCAGTTGGGGAATAAGGTCTTGAAAACAAACTGAGTATTTTGTAAGAGATCTTTATATTTAGAAACCAGCGCAACGGTGGTGGTTTAGACAAAAGAAGTTTGAAATTCTTGTTGCTTCTCGTTCCTTTTGTAATTCAGTAGTGTCATTGTAACTTTTTATTATTGCTATTCCCAGGTTTTCTCTGATATTATATACACGGTTGCAAGTTGCACTGAAAATGAAGCTAGTAGATACGGCAGATTTTTATGCTGCATGCTGGAGACTGTGACTAGGTGGCACAGCGACAGAGTCATATATGAAAAGGTATGTCAAGTTATTAACGTGAGTTTGCTCATGAGAATATATAATGGCTGCTGGATTTAGTGAAATCGTTATACTTAAACACGGTACAATTGATTTTTTCTGATGGCTTGCTCTTAGAATTGAGTTTCTATTAAAACTGCATGAATTACAGAAGTCATTTTGTGTAGTGACAAAATAATAGTGGCTAAAAAAAAATCTTGATTTTCTCATAGCTTGTCTTGAAGGTAATTTAGGGAGCATATGGAAACTCATAATACTCCTTGCAAAAGCTAGTTAAATTACAAATAATCTTTTATCTCACCCACAACTAAAATTTCAACATAAATAAGCTTTTCAAAAAAGGATGTGTGATCATGTCTTAGTCTGTAGCAGGATCAGTGAAAAAGTGCTTCGGTTGTTGTTGACTTTTGCAGATCTGTGGGGTTTTTTTATGCTTCCCCCAAAAATATTACTTATTTTTTTTCCTTTAATGTGCATATAGGAATGTGGCAACTATCCAGGCTTCCTGACTATATTACGAGCAACTGGATTTGATGGCGGAAACAAAGCTGATCAATTGGATTATGAGAATTTTAGACACGTGGTACACAAATGGCACTATAAATTAACAAAGGTAAGTAGAGATGTTGAAAAACTTGGGGTTTTGGAAACTTTAGTAAAAAAACCCAACCTCATTAGTTGTAATTTGTGTTCTAGGCTTCTGTGCACTGCCTTGAAACAGGTGAATATACCCATATCAGAAACATCCTGATCGTGCTGACCAAAATCCTTCCGTGGTATCCAAAAGTGCTGAACCTGGGCCAAGCCTTGGAAAGAAGAGTACATAAGATATGTCAGGAAGAGAAAGAGAAGAGACCCGATCTATATGCGTTGGCTATGGGGTAACAACACCTTACTTTAAGAAAGTGGTTAAAGGTGGATCATGAAAAGCTGCTAAAGACTCGGAACTGTTACAGTCCTAACATTTGATTTTTTTTTTTTACCTTATCACAGAAGATTTCGCTATCCTGCATCTCAGGGCTGGCAGTGTGAATGAAAACTATCATTTTTTTGCTGGATAATCACTAATTGCCTTTACAAGACTCTAGTGAAACACTTTAAATAGTAAAGATGTCCACTCACAAGAGCATAGCGTAATTTTAGAGAAATAGTATAGCAACACGTAGGTAGGAGGGAGAGTAAAATGAAGAAAGCCGAGGGCTATTGATTGAAGACTGCTTAGATTGTGGAAGCTGATATGAAACTAAGATGCTTAGTTGTGTTTTACATCTTTGTGGTCAATGCAGAATTATCCACGTATTCTTCAGGGGCAATTCAGGTTGCAGTTCAGTTTTAAGCTGTGTCAGACTGTTTCTTCTGTGCGTTTGGCAGGTGTGTGTGGTGATGGTAGTGAAGAGGGTGCGGAGTGAAGGCTTCTGTGTCTAGTGGTTTGTTTGTTCATTGTTTTGGGTTTTGTTTTTTGAGTTCATCGATAAAGGGGGAAGAAACTGCCTATCAATTGGGGAAAACTGTGAAATAAATAACAGATGAACTGTTAGATAAGATCCTCATTTACAATTCAACCCATGTTTTGCTTTATGTTTGTGCATATTTAACAATCTGTGCGACTTGCAGCTACTCTGGGCAGTTGAAAAGTAGGAAGCCTTTCATGATACCTGAAAATGAATTCCACCACAAAGACCCACCTGCCAGGAATGCTGTAGCTGCAACAGTACAAAACGGGCCAGGTGGTGCTGGGATGCCTACATCTCTCACAATAAATACAGTCAGACTGGAAGAAGGCACTACTGAGGAGACTGGTAAACAAACCTATCATTATTATCTATTCTTCAGTAGGATTCTTCTGACACTACAGGCTACTCTCTCTAAAATTTGGCTGATTAAACTGAAAAAAAAAATGCAATGCTAAATAGGTTCCTTGTGTGTCCTTTATTTTTAGTTGGTTCTAGGAGAGGGCATTCTGCATTTAATAACCCATTTTAACTAGCCTTACGTGGTCTTACACAAATATACTTAGGTACTTGTTTTGTAGTGACAAGTAGGATGTATGTTACCTTGTGAAAGTAAAGGTGTTCTCTTTTTAAACAGATAAACTGAAGGAGAAGTCTCAGGGTGTGGTGAAAGTTATTAATAAAACTGTCAACGCTACGCCGAAGGTGACAACAAGCAATGGAAACAGTGCTTCCAACAGGTGAGATAAGCTCCTCTTGGATGGTCTCCGTTTTCTGCTTCCAAACTACAGAATTATACTCAAAGCTGACCTTCCTTTTGGGTTTTACTTTCGGGTTTTGTATAAACTGTTTCAATTTTTTTTCAAAGTTTAATAAATGAGATTATTTCTTCCAAAATAAACAGCTGTACTGATCTGAAACTGGTGTTAAATAAAGATAAAACAAATAAGAAACTTCTGCTTATTGCTGTTCTGAAAGAGACAGCAAATCTGAACTCTCACAGCGAGTGCTTCAGGAGGTTCTATCAAACCTTCAGAAGTCAAAGTTTTGTGATAAAACTAGAGGTGGTTTGGTATGCATGTTTATTGGCCTTTTTTTTTTTTGATACAGCAAAATTATTAAGGAGAAAGATGATAAAGAAAAAAGTGGGAAGGAAAAAGATAAAGAAAAAAAAGACAAGACTCCAGCTGCCGTTCCAGAGATGAAGGCACTTGGGAAGGATGGGAAAGATAAACCGAAGGAAGAACGGGCCAACAAAGATGATAAAGCCAGAGAGATCAAGGAGAAAACACCAAAATCTGACAAAGAAAAGGAAAAAGTGAAGAAAGAAGAGAAAGCTTCGAAGGAAGAAAAATTGAAGACAATTGTTACCATCGTTGAGTCAAAGTCAGCTGCAGAAAAGGAGAGAGAAAAGGAGCCATCAAGAGAAAAAGATGTAGCGAAGGAAATAAAATCCAAGGAAAATGCTAAAGGAGGAGAAAAGGTGCCAGTTGCTGGGTCCTTGAAGTCACCTGTTCCCCGATCAGAAATGTCAGAATCTGAAAGGGGTAAGTTTGCATATTTAATTTCTGGTTTTGTCTACAAAAGTAGAATGTGTCACTGGAACAATCACTGAGCATCAAAAAACGACTACAGATGGTGAGAGGGAAGTGCTACATCATAGCTAGTGTTTGGGCATTGGCTTTTAACTACAGCTAGTGGCTGAAGTAGGTTGTCAGGTTATCTCCCAAGGGTGAACTGTGTGAGTGTGTGAGCTTCCCCTGTTTTCGGGGAGTCCCCATTTTCATAAAGCCTCTAATTTTTTAGTATATATCTAACCAGTCTTTTATTAGAAGTTATTTATATAACTGTGGCCTTGCAAGTTTTGCAAAAATTTAACGCAAAATCCTCAAGAGTGTACACTGAGGGTTTCATCCTAACAGTTGAGTTGAGAGAAGACAAGGATGTGGAAGATGTAGGCCATTCCTCTTAAGAAGGACACGGTGAGCTTTATCAGTTCCCTCTTAGGAAAGGTTAAATCCTTCATGTTGATCTTTTAAATTCTTAGAATCTGCGGCTGATGCTGAGTTTTATTCTCGCACTGCTTGAGGCAAACCATGTAAAGGAGACTTGGAATGCTTGTCATTGGCTTCGCTTTTTCAAGGTCTTCATAGCGACTCTGAAATTCAGATACAGATGTTTATAAAATGGAAGTTGGAAATGAGCACAGTTTTGCTGCAGTCTGCTCACATTACAGTTTCTCTGCAAACTTCCATAAAGAGGGTCAGGGCATGTTGGTAACTCCAGACAGCTTAAGAAAAACAAAATTTACATAGTCATAAAACTCGGAATTCTAGCTTTAAATTATTTTGGTACTCCAGAAGGCCATAGTGTTCGATGATCCTCTTTGAAATGTGTGTTAATAATGCTCTTGTTCTCTTCTTTCCTCAGAACAAAAACGCCGCAAAGTTGATACCCATTCTTCTCCATCACATTCCTCAACAGTAAAGGTTAGTATAGCCTGAGGAAGGCAGCGCCCATGTTAGGCTCACAAGTTCGGGATGCCAATGTTCGACTTCCTGCAAGTTTTGTGCCAAGTATACCCTGGAACCACTGGAGGTTTTATGTTGCATTAGAAAATGCATTCCTTTTCTTTATTGGCGGACTGTCTTTTTTTCTATAAAAATATTTTTAATCAAAATAATGCTTCAAGGACCTGGCACAAATTTTGTAAATAGTGTTTGGAAATGGCAAGAGCGTTTTTACACAGAAGTGCCTCATTGTTTTAAGCAGTCAGTTTTTTTGGCGTGCAATGGTAGCTACAAGCAAAGGAGTCTTTGCAGCAGAGTGGAGCATATTTTTCTGCACTTCTATTGAAGAATCTATAGCACTGAAGATTCCTGGATGATACGGGATGCACGATACCTCTGAATTCATCAGGCTTCTTGATGAGCATCATACCGATATGTGCCTTCTAAGGAGGAGTCTTGAAAGGAGTTCCATTTTAAAGTCTCCTTGGTGATCAGTTCTCCTGTAGTTGTGTATATTGAGTGCGCATGCAGCTTCTGTTGTACCTTCCCTTCGAGGTTTGTTTATTTCCAATGGGTTCCCACCATGTTGAGCCCTGCGTTACGATAAAACCAGATGTGGCAACCAAGCCTACTACCCAGCAAAGAGAAACCCCAAGCATTCAAGCGCAGCACAAAACCATGGGCGTAGCCTACTTGAAGACTCAGGGTAGCCATTCCTTGCTCCATATTTGTTTTATTTCTAAACCATCTGTGTTCATGGAATCTTTGAATTTGCAGTACGTTGAACATTTAAAACTGTAAGTTACTAATACTTCATCAAGAGCACTGTGATGGATTGTGTGGGCCTTTAAACTTCACCATCTTACCAGGTTTAGAACGAGCTTTTCTTTTTTTCTGGTTTTTCAATGAGGACATCCTTTTTCTATGTAAGATTTACTTGAAAGGTTTGGGTTAATTTTGGAGAACTCAAATAGCTGTTACTAGCTTTGAAGGGAGCAGGTGACAGTGATAACTATTCAAAATGACAAAGTTTTTCTTGCCTGTTTTTTGTAAATGGCAGTGTAAAGTCATTCTTGAGTGCTTCTACCACACTTAACCGAAAGTGGAGAAGATACAGGCTTAAAAACATTCTCCATCTGTTTCACCTGTGGATCAGCTGTATTTAGAGTTAAAACTATCTTTTTCTTTATATTTTGTCTTGGTGGGAGAGTGTTTTTTCTCTGTTTTATGAAAAATCAGATTTAAACACATTTTGTAGTTTACTTAATTGGGTCTGCAGAATACCTATGACTGTCTCTTTTTTTTTTTCCACTTCTTTCTTCTAAAAAAATTTCAGTTTGTAGCTTTAATCAGTATATAGTATTAACATAAGATTTATTCCAGAAGGAGTAGCTGTTCTTTGTTTCAAGGGTACGGCCATGCTTCCCAAAGTTCCTCTGGTTTCTGAAAGCCATTCCAGTTTACGTGTCATCTCCGTTCATTTTCTACAGGACAACGTCAACGAACTCAAGGACTCTTCAGCAAAGGTTTGAATCTTTTAGACACCACCAAACTTTACTTTCATGTTTTGTTGCAGGGAGAACTTGCCTTTTGATCTTGTGGGAAACCCCATCAGAAAATTTGAATTCCATTCCTGTAAATGCTATTGTGGTAAAAGAGAGTTTTTCAGTCTGCTGTATAGAACCTCTCTACAAGAGAAAGGGGTAGTTACGTGGAAGCACCTGAATTTACCATTCTGTCAATATTTTTAAGAGACTTCAAGGTTTAGTATCTTTTCTGGCCCTCTCTGAAACTTGTAAATTTGTAGAAATGTCCTTAGGATTAAGCCGTTTATTTATTGAAGTAATAGAATAGTTAAACTAGTTCTTAGAATAGTTCTTCTTTCAATACCAATTAAAAACAGTAGTTATTTAAAACCAAAAATATTTGAGATTATCTCATGAATATGCTTTCCCCTCGCTACCATTGTATTCATATCTATGTATTATGTTTCTAAGCATCACGGACAATCTCCTAAATTACCATCTTCGTGGGTTTGCTTCCTGTAAAGGCACTTCAGATTTCATGTCTTACGAGAACGTATCCTAAAGAATGCTTTCAGAAGTCCAGAGAATCACAAAACACCAGGTTGGAAGGAACCTCAAGGACCATCTGGTCCAACCTTTCCTGGCAAAAGCCCGGGCTAGACAAGCTGGCCCAGCTCCCTGCCCAGTCAGATCCTAAAAGTCCCATGTTGGGGACTCCACTTCCCTGGGGACATTATTCCAATGGCTGATTGTTCTTGTTGTGAAAAATCTTCCTCTTGTGTCCAGTCAATATCTCCCCAGGAGTAACTTGTACCCATTACCCTGGTCTTTTCCATGTGACTTGTTGAAAAAAAGGAGTCTCCATCTTCTTTGTAGCCACCCTGGTTGCTGGAACATGGTGATAAGGTCTCCCTAAACCTCTGCTCAAGGCTGAACAAACCCAGTCCTCTCACCCTTCCCTCACATGGCAGCTTCCCGATCATCTTTGTGGCCCTTCTCTGGACCCTGCCAGCCTGTCCACAGCTTTTCTGTATAGCGGGGACCAAAACTGAGCAAGGTGTTCCAGGTGTGGCCTGACGAGTGCTGAGCAGAGTGGGGTATGGGTTGAATGACATTTGGCAATACTGGATTATAGGCAAATTCTGCAACTGTTCTCTTTTCAAACTCAACCACTTGCATAGTAAGTCACAAATACTATAAAGTCACTAACATATGAAGGTGTGTGCCTAATAGGAAGTGGATCAGCTCTGCTAAAGTTGCTTAATTATGCAGTCAGTATCAATGTGTAACCAAATAGTGCAGTTACTTATCACTTGGAAGATGCCCACCCTCTGGATGTTGTGGATAATTTACAGGTGTGTCTAGGATTACCTATGCATTTTTTAAATTCAGTGAATATAATGGATTATCACTTCCTGTTCTGTATTCACACTGCTGTTTTGCTTGTAGCTCTCAGTATAAACAAAGTGTTCAGAACACTTTATATGCTTTAATTCAAAATAGCTCTGAATGGACACATGCTGATGGGTTTTTTAATTGAATCTTTCCAGTACCAACCACACCTGCTTATAGGGAGAGTGTATATAGGAAACATCCTTTGATTCTTACGGTTGATGAAATTACGCTGTCTAGACATTGAATCCATACACTTTCGAAAATGATTTATAAATCACTGTCTTAATACCTTGTGTATTTTTTTAAATTAGAAAACTATAGTATTTGAGCTCACATCTGTCTGAAGTGTGTTACACGGCAGTCTATATATTCTCGCTTTGCCCTCCCTCACTGTATCCCTCACTGCCCTCAAGGTTCAACTGGTTAATTGAAACTTTACTCAAAGTTTCACTAGTTAAGTTGAATTTTTTTATTTAAAACTGTTTATTTTATTTATTAACCCATTGCTGTGGTAATCAAGCAGACAGTGAAGCTGTTTGTAATTAAATGATCAATGAACAGCTTTGTTTTTCAAATTGACCATTAAAGTCAAATTTTAGGATGAGCAAAGATGTGTTTGTGTAGACTTAGCTGGAAGTGCATTGCAGTTGTGTGACTTGTTAATGGATTTATTGTTTTAAGTGCTCTGGGGATGGGGAGGTGCCCAGCCCTTTCCTTCCTCTTCTGAATGCTGTTTTCTATTCTTTCTCACTGAATGAACTAATTTTCAGTCTTCAGTGCCATTCTGACAGGCTTAAGGCACTTCTTGACACTGTTGCCTATACATGGTGTAAGACAAGTTAAATGCTGCTCTTTTCTGCCATGTACTTGTTTGGGGAAAGCTTGGGATATTCAGACACCTGTAAGATTTATGAGTTCAGCTTCCACTGAAAGTTAGTAGAAGTCTGGTGCTGTTGTATACCTACAGGCTTGCTTTACTCCTGACTTTGCCTGATTTCTGGGCCCAGACCATTGAAAAGTTGGTTTGTGTTGCAGGTTGTAAAATAAATGGTGCTAGGCTTGGATTAGGTTTGTTTTATTCTTGCTCTGGCTTTTGCCCATGTTACACAACATACATTGATGTGGCTTCAGTTAGCAGCATTTCTAGAAGGAAGCTGATAAAGTTGATAAAGGAACGCACTTTTCCCAGTCTTTGCGTTGGGGTGATAGAAGAGCAGTGGCATCTGTCGTGAACAACCAGGTGAACTTAAATGGAGTAGAAGAAAACAGAGCCACGTGTTTGCTTTGTTCCATGGAAAGTTGTCTCGGGCAGACAATTGAATGGGGCTCTGTAGAAAAAAAACATTTGCAAGTTGCTGTTAAAAATTGACAGCAAAAAAGGAGCAAGAATACATTTACCTGTGACATGACAGTGCAGGAAATCAAGCAAGACAAGGAGTGAGGGCACAGAGTATCTAGTGAAAGGAGTGCTGAAGGTTCAGTCTCTGGCACAAGAAGACACTAAAATTCCAGGGAAGTAATAAAAGGAAAAGAGACCTCATGTTGTCAGTGTGACTTTTAACGTAGGACCAGTAACATCAAGTTTTGGTAAGTTAAACGTTTACCAGAACTGCAGATGGATAGGATGAGTTTCATTAAAAGGAAAAAAAGTATATGAAGCAGTATTTGGTTTGGTTCAAGTGATTTCTAGAGTGTTCTAAAGTAATTAATACTCCATTTTCCTCTTTCTTTGGTGTCTTAAGATGTCTCCCTGAAAAGAAATAGAGAGCATTTTATTTAGAAGATACTATTTTTATGGATTTGGGGAAAGATTAAAGTATACTTTTTAAACGTGTGTTGTTGTAACTTTTAAATACATGAAATACCAAGGAAAGGAAGTTTTAATTTAAAACATGCTCTTATTGGTATTTTATGAAAAATATTTCTAACTATACAATTGTCCTTAGAAAGACAACTAGTTACTGTCATGCACCAGTATTTATATAAAACATGAGCTACATTATACACAGTAGCCTCTAAACATTGTCTAACGTTACACTTGATATTGCTGTGACTTATTTTCTATTCTTCTGTCCTGTGACCCCAGCTTATATAAAAAAACCTCAGCTTTGTGAAAATACTGTGTTTCACAGACCTTATCAAAATTGGTTTGGCGAGAAGAGTGGAATAACAATCTAGGACACATTTCAGAGCAAACCCCATTCTTCTCTATGTTTGTCTGCATTTATCGCTTGAGGTGGAGTTTTGTGTTACTTTAGATGAAAAAACACGTGATGCAAAGTGTTGGCTTCAATGCTTTGTGGATTGAGATTATTCTTTAAAAAATAATTTGAACCTGTTTAAGCAGCTGTTTCCATTCATTCATTCCAGCCAAGATTGCGAGTGTTAAAACAGGCTGAGAATCTGCCTGTGCTGTCTGATTTGTTTTCCTGTGTCAAATGATACTGGTGAACAAAGTTGTGTATTTGATGTAAGTGCTTCATTTAAGAGAAAGTGTTCTTCAAATTCCAGTGTGGAGAAACAAAGCTATAGGTTAAATTAGAGATTACAAGTTTGAAAATGTCTTCCATCACTTTTTGCTAGTAAACTAGTGATGTTTAATTTTGTTCTTAGAGCTTGATCTGTTATGTTAGAGTAAGACTTTTTATTTATGCATCTAGGAATACATATTAATCTTTGGTGATATTGCCTTAATTTAACAGCACTACATTAACCACACTACTCCAACACTGTCCAAGAGTAAGGAAAGAGAAGTGGACAAGAAAGATTTGGACAAGTCAAGGGAAAGATCCAGAGAGAGAGAGAAGAAAGATGAAAAGGACAGGAAAGATCGAAAAAGGGTTGGTGAAATTTTTATAAACTAGTTTAGAAAGTTGGTATGTACGGGGAGTGCTTTCTGGTCAAAAGTCCTGACAGCAGTAATGGTTGTGCAGCCTGTCCAAGCAGAAGAGATCCGTCTCAGGGTGGTTCTCCTTTTGTTCTGTTACTTTTTCCAAGGTCGGATTACAGTAATGTATTCAGAACTTTTTCCCCTCAAAACCGATCTCGGGAAACTTTACACGAGGTATAACAACTCAGTTACATTTCAGTACCCAAAAATGAGTTCTCCAAAATAATATTGTAAGCAGGTGTTACTTCAGGAGTATGTTTTAAGCTGCTAACATCTGCATAATTGTATTTGGTGCCAGGATCATTCAAACAGCGACCGAGAGGTACCACAGGATTCAACTAAACGACGCAAAGAAGAAAATGGGACAAGTACGTATTTTATCTTGTGTGTATCTGCTACACACAAAATGACTTCGTGTTGTGGATTACAGCGTTTTGTTGTGTTTTTAGCTGGCTCTTCAAAACACAGTAAGAGTGAAAGTCCTTCTGATTCTCCTCGCTTAAATGAAAAGGAGAAGGAGAAGAACAAATCAAAATCTTCAGGAAAAGAGAAAGGTGATTCGATTAAAGCAGAAAAGATGGAGAAGAGCTCCTCTGGCAGCAAAAAGGTAAAACAGGCTATTCTGGTAATTTGATTTTGTTGTTGTGGTTGACAGAACAAGCTAATTCTTTTTTCTTAAATGTTATTGCTGCTCTATGGGCTAAATTAAAAAGAGACGCTGTGAATGTGCTTCTGGAAATTCTGGTATCTTGTGGCTCTAAATACTTCTCCAGTCGCTGCTGGCAGGGTAAATCGGAGGGAGAGTCCCTTTTGGCAGTAGCCAGGGAAATTCAGAACCTTAAGTTCTTTAGGTTTTGAATAATCTAGAATATTTACAGACTGGTTTCGTGAACAAATATTTGAAAGCAGAGTTAATTTACATATAAACGAGTCTGCTTATATTCAGGCTTCCAAGTGTGTGTGTCAGCACAGCTTTTTTTTTGTGGGAACAGGTATGTATGTTACAGTCATGTGTGAAACACCCAACAGTAGTTCCCAGTTGTAACTCTTTAGTGGTTGTGGTTATCAGAACCATAAAACAAAGCTAGAATAATCTCAGAAATCATAGGAGCTGATAACTGTCGTTCTGACTGGTTTTTTTGGTTTTTTTTTAGTTGTGGCCAGTTACAACTGTAAATATGTATAATCCTAATCGGAGCCTGCAGTGTCTGTTATAAACTCTTTCCTGTATCTGTCTTAAAGGAATCAAGACATGATAAAGAAAAAACAGAAAAGAAAGAAAAACGAGACAGCACTGGAGGGAAAGAAGAAAAGAAACAATATCCTTTTACACATTAGCATTTCAGAAGAACACAGGAAAATACAGCTTCCTTTATTACATGTAGTAAACTGTGTGGTGTGGTTTCTTTTCCCTTAACATTGAATCTACTCATAAATCTTCAGACAAGCACAGATAATGAAGATCGTTCCAGTCAAGGTAAAAGTTTTTGCAATTTGCTCTGTTTGACTTGATGTCTCCTGTGGCTCCTTCTGGCCAGTGGAGGATCTACAATAAAAACAGCCCAAGTGTGGAAGGGCTGAAATTACCCAGAGTGGGTGCTTGGGTTTTTTGGTTGGTTGGGAACTTTGCCCATCATCAGCACAGAGACTGAGTAGATGCTCAAGTGTGCTGGCGAACTTCAAATAAGTTCCCCAGCCTACCAACTGGAATGCTGACTACACCCCGTCGTTTGGGTAGTGACGGATGAAAAAAAGTGCTTTGTTTATAGTGATACCGTTACGGAATCTAATCCTGTGCTCCTACTTGTTAAATCTTCTGTAACATCCTTCCTAATGTACAATGTCTGATTGACCGCGTTTACTTCTTGCCTAATTTAGGGATAGTAATGTTTTGAGTGGGTTGTACTTCTAAAGGAGTTTTTGACTTCACAAGTGACTTACTTCTGACTCTGCCGTGCAGTGCTCACATAAATACAGTTCTTACTGTGGATTAAACTAGAGTTTGGCAGTGAATGACTGGTGAAAATAGTTTGATTTTCCTCCTCAGTCTCTGAATTGTGAATGAAATAAAAGCTAATTCCAGTTATGTATGCCTTTGCAGGTGAAATTGAAATGGGAGGATATCCAGCTGTGACCAGAAATGTATTTTCCAGAGTATAGATTGCACAGAAATTTGTGAATGAAGAGGACCCATCTGCATCTCCTTAAATTATTCAGTTCTTTGCTTTATTTCCCCCATGCTGAGGATTTAATTGTTGAGTTGTACATTACTGTATTTTTAACTTGTTGCTTAGTTTCTTACACATTTATTTTCAGTACCTGGCTGAAAGTGTTACCTATTCCATATTTTAGCACAATGTGCTGCAAACCAACAGTTGCCATAGTGCAAATGAGGTTTCATGTGTACAGAGATCCACTTTAGGTTGTTGCAGATACTGCCTGAGTTTAGTAATTCTTTCAATCTGAAATGCATTCTTTTAGATGTTTGACAACCACCAATAAACAGTTATTGAACTTTTTTGGATTTACCTCATTTAAACTCAGTTTTTATTTATTACTTGGCCTGTTTTTAATATCAGTGACTAAAAAAATCAAGTGGGAGCACTGTTTTCATGCAATGCCTAGGGATTATTTGTATATTGTGTTGACTTGTTTAAAGAACTTGTTGACAACGCTGACTTGTTTAAAGAAACAAAGAATGAACCCTGTCCCTTCCATCCCACCCTGTGCTCAGTTGTCCCTTGCCACACATTTTGTTTGCCATGTTGTTTTTAGATTGGAAATGCTCTCTTCAAAACTGAAATAAATTTCAATTACAGCTACAGGAGCTTTGTATTGCTGAACTTTAGTCTGAAAAGTTTCACAACGACATTTTTAAAAGAAAAAAAAATTTTTTATCTGCTGAATTCTACCAGTGTAACCTTTTTTCTAAATAAACAATAGTTTTCTCAATGGGTCGTAAATCATTCTCTGTGTGGTTACTTTATTGCTTTATGTGGTGGTATGAAAGTGTGGTGTTAGTTGGAATTGTGGGAGGATGCTCTCTCTGCTTGTGAGCCTCTGTACCTGCTTGCTGATGAGATGCAGAGGGTCAGTGACATAGTGCGGTGCCTGCTGCAAAGTGACGCATGTGTCACGCTTCTCCGGGGGTTTTGGAAAGCTCCTGCCTTCGGTCAAGTTCACATCTTTCTCTAGAGGCATTTTCCACTCATTCAAAGCTCATTAAAATCTCTGGCACTTTTGGGTTTTTTTTCCCATTTCCTAATCCAGTCTAATTAGACTGACTTAGTGTCTTGGAGATGTCTTAGCTTAGTTTGACCAGCTTAGTTTAATGCCTAACACTTGGGTGATGCCTCCATCTCAGATGTTCACCTGGGTAAGAAATCTTCAGATCCAGAAGTCTTTGGATCACATTCATGATTAATTTCCACCTCTCCCCAAAGATGTGAATTTCCTTCAGTAAAAACAGTCAGAGGTTTGGCTCACAACCCACGTTTTCTAGCTCAAGGAATACCCTTGTGTTCTTCAGAGCAGAGGAGGTTCCAATGTCTTGTCCAGAGACTGTTTGCTATTTACGTAGTGATTAAAAAGGTGTAAGTGGAAGCTGAGCTTTTTTGGCCTGAGTGCCGCAGGTTAAATACCCAGTGAAAAAACAGTGAATAGCACTTACGGTGCTATTTACACATAAAATCGATCGAATGGTAACATCAGCCCACCAGGCCGTTCCTCTTCAGCCTTTGTGTTTACTGTATCTTTGTCTCCATTTTAAATTCAAATTCGACTCCTCATCCGTTTGATAAGGACCTACGTGCTTTTCAACCTCGATGTGATAAAAGTGTTGGGGTGTGGAGGAGAGGATCCGATGCCAGTGGGAGGCATTTCACAGCACGCAGTTCTGCGAAGATTTCAGTCTTTAGAGCCTTGGTCCTCACAGCAGCTGCCGAAGTGGTGAGAGCTGTCACAGCTGCTGTCCCAAGCCTGGAGTGAAGCTTTCCTCTGTTTTTTAAAGGCACAGCAAACACAGAGTTGATCATAGTCCTTTTAATTTGAATAATCCTTTTAAAAGATGAAGTCATGCAAGTTGAGGGCCGGTTTCTTGGAGGAGATGTGGGCTCTAAGTAGCTTGAAACATTCAAGTGCTGTAAAGTGGTGAACTTGATAACAAAGATTGAGATTTCTTGTAGGTACAGCTTTTCCCAGGACTGTAATGAATTCCAGTCCATGTAATACTGGAATTATTACGTAAGGGAGTGTTTTCATTTTTCACCATCAGACTGACAAGCTGACAGACCATCTGACAGACCATCTCAGACTGACAATCCATGGTGCGGTTGGGCTGCTGTGGTTCATCTCTCTGCCGTCAGCGCTCCACACTGGTGTCTGTTGCCTGCATTCTGCGACCTCTGCTGAGGGCCGTGGCTGTAGCAGCAGTGATGCCCATCAGTGCTTTCAGTTGGCCAAGAAAAGGTTCACTGATGTTTATTAGTGAAACTGATGCAGACAAACTTCAGCTGACATGGGGAGATGAGTCCTTGCTGTACAGGCTTGGGAAAACGGGGTTTGCTCCTGGGGAGGTGTATAAAACCCAACTGTGTCAGAGCAAAGTGATGATTGCTCTGAAGAACATTTAAATGCTCAATATTCTGTTCCTGTGAACTGAAAATGCACGAGGAAATAAGCGTGACATTAAAAACATGAATCATATTTTAAATGGCAAGGTAATCACTGTATGCTGTGTTCAGACTGGTTTGATCTACAAAATCTCTCACTCCGTATTGCTTTTTCCTGTCCTGCTCTTCCTCTTGTCTAAAAAACCTCCATATATGAGGAGCTTGAGTTTCTGAGAGTCGTTTGTTTGTCAGGGAGCGATGCTGGCGACAGACAGGCGTCCGATGTACGTCAGCCACAGCTCAGGCTGAGGCAGGCAGCCTGGTTTGGCTTGAGAGTTGGTATTTCTGTGGAGCTTGGTCAGTGTTTGTTTAGAATTTGCCCATAACAACTATTTTAAAATAGTGAAAAACGTAAGGTACATCCTGTGCTGAACTGATCATGTTTAACAGCATGAAGCCTGCTAAAACCTCATCCTGAATTAGATGTTTTACCTCATGGTTAAAATAACTGATGGTTCGCAAAATATGTGAAAATCAGCAAGGAAATTATGCTGGGAAAATGAAACCTTTTAATTAACCACAACATGACTTTTTTTTTTTTCCTGAGACTTTTGTTTCTCTGTTTAAAAATTGTTTAGCGTGCCCTTGTCTGTGCCTGAAGCGATGAGCTGGGTGTTTTTGAAGGTGATGGGGACACTGAAGGAGAAGAAGGGCCTGAGAGATGGAGCGTGTGTCTGCTTAAAATTGCTGCCCTGTGAGGAGCTGTAACTTGACAGATTTTTAATTGCAGAAGAGGATCTTGGCCTACAGGTTCTGTGCACAAAGCCAATTAATTTGTTTTATAGATTTCATTTTTTGTATGGATTCAGCAGTAACAAAAGCAAACCCATAGCTAAGAGGGTATTTGCTGACTCAAATGATAAAACCCAACATTTTTTAATCAATTATTACTATTTAAATACAGAAGCTTACTTGTCTTAAATATTGTGGTGTTTGGGCTTGGTTTGTTTAGGGGTTTTTTGGGTTTGGGTTTTTTTTCTTTAAATATAATCCGGAGAAAGGAAACTTGAACCGAAAGCTGAACATCCCTGGTGCTCCTTGAGGGTCAGTTTGTGTCTTCAGTGATGTGGGATTTGGGACAGAGGGCTGTCATCGTGCTGGCTGTATTTGGAAGTACTGAATATTAAGAAATTGTAGAGCTTACGGAATCAGCCAAACTCTTCTGACTAGCTTTGTTATTTTGGAATGAATATTGAAGATTACAAACCCTTGTTCTGCAGTGCAAGAAAGACACAGACAAATTGGGAAGGGAATCATGTAGGAGTTACCCAGCTAATTAGAGGTGAGGGAGAATTACTAAAAAGGAGAGTTACCGAGCTAAATACTCAGACTCTTTTAATTAACTCATTAGGGCAGTGTAAAATGAAATAGTTCCATCAAAGTCACTCTAGTCCTTGGGGTTTACTGCAGTGTGAATGAGATGAGGCTTTGGCTGGTTGACTGTGCCGTGGCATCCCGCCGGGACTGCAGCAGCTGGTGTCCCCAAGGAGCTGCTGGGGCTCAGGGCCATCACACCGAGGTGGGGTTAAGGTGGGCAAGGAAAAAGGTCACCTTGGGATCTGTGAATGTAGGGCAATCTCCGAACAAAACAGGAGATGTATCTGTCAGCCCAGATGCTTACAGGTGAGTCGAAACCATCATCTAAAATTCAGCTTCAGGGAGCTGGGTACTTGCCCGGGCAGAGGGTTTGTTCCTCACCCGCAGTGCCCGCTGAGGTGGCAGAAGCAGCATGCTGCTTGCCCTGCCCCAGGAGCAGTGGTGGGAGAGGAGAAGGGATGCAGGATGCTTACACTGACCCTGTCAGTGGTGCGTGGCAAGTGCAGAGATACACCAGCAGCCAACTGCAATGGTCAAAATGGTGTAATGAGCTTTGGGAAAGACGTGCTGGAGCTGGGGTAACTCAGCTGTGCTCGGCAATGTCCTCGTTTCGTGAGAGAGGTCCTGCAGGGATTCAGCCGCATGTATGGAGCCATCAGTGAGGGTTTAGGGGTGTTCGAGGGTGGGAGCTGTGTGTAGAGGGCAGCTCATGGCAGAGGGGAAGGACAGAGACCTTGCAGCGGGGAAATGGGGGGTCAGTGAGTCCCGGAGGGCTGAGGAAAGCGTGGAGGGAAGCAGACGGTGTTTCCAGAGCTGCTCGGGTTGCATGGCTGGCAGCACCGCTGGCACGGCCGTCGCCCTCCATTGACCACCTTTGAGGGGGTTGTGGGGAAGCACACATATAGGGCCCGGCTGGTAGGCGGGAGGGCAGCCCCAGCAGCGCTCCTTGCCCCGTCCTGCCCCGTGGAAAACACGCTACAACGCAGCGCTAATAAAGCCCTGTTCCAGTGTGGCCGGGCTGCGGTGACACTCTAATTGCTCTGTGTCATCTGCAGCATCTGCCATAGGTCATCGCTGCAGCTCCTTGATAATCAGCTATTTTCCTTGACTATGGCAAACTTCCCGTGTTTAAAGGGCAGGGGAATATTAAATAAATACCATTTATATTTATTTGCCTTAGATCCGACGGGGGCTCTTACATTAATTTTGTACGTTTTTGGTAATTAGCCTGCTCAGCCCGTATTTGGAATTCAAATCCAATATTTGTCGAACAGCTTGGAACGATATTAAAACCTGTTCCCTGAGTGCCCGGCAAACACCTCTCCCTCTCGGAAAATGCCAGCCCCGCACCCAGCCTGTCACGGCAGCCGGGGAGGGGAGCGGGCGGGTGTCGGC
>NW_010426118.1:17098-22137 GCF_000710305.1 Buceros rhinoceros silvestris | reverse complement strand
CCTCTCCCACGGAAGGTCCTCCCAGTATTTCTCACCCAGTCTTCCTCCCAGGCATTGCTTACCCTTGCAGCCTGCCAGTCTCCACATCTTATCTTCCCTCCCACTTTTTCCCTTTGAAGTTCTAGACTTGCTTTTTGATCTCTCTCAACCCAATAATTTCCTGGTTAAAACAGGGTAGCAACATCACTGGGGGAGGAGAGAGGTTAGTCCACTCTCAAGTAGCCTGAGATGCGTCTCAGAGATGGAGAAAGCAAAGCAGCTGCAAAACAAACGGCGGCTAAAGGCTGGTAGACGATGGAATGAGTAGTTACCCTTAGCTCAGCTGCTCGATAAGCACCACACACAAGTCTTGCTAAGCAGAAGCCATCATAAACCTTCTAAGTCGCTTCTGCTGGTATTTAAAACTTCGATAACCCAAATAAGCCAAGAGAGACTTACCCAGTTCACCACCAGCAACCACCAAATGAAACCAAAATGGCTTGAGAAACGCTACAATATGAACCCTTTTATACGATTTCAGTGTCCGTGTCCCCGGAAGTGAGACACCTCAGGGGTATGGAAATAGAATTTTTAATAATCCAGACCTGCTCCACCTCCGATCCTTAAATTACTCGTTTACATTATAATTTTTAATGAAACCTTGCCACCGAAGTGGTACATGCGACACTATGACTGCTGCCTGCAAGCTTGAATTCTTCATCCACGCATTTCCTACGGGGGAAATGGAGCGAGGAACTGATGATACAGCCTGGAAACAATCCCCCTCGGGATTAAACCGGGTTGATAAAACTTGCTTTGGTCCATTTTCTTGCACCTTCCTCTGAGACAGATGGGACAGGACCCCGTAAGCGGGTTTGTTCCGCTCTGGCACAAGTTTCCTTGCTCCTTCTAGAGCACAGTATTTCTCCCACTAAGAATTTTATTCCCAGAATTTCTCTTCAGTCTCAGAATTTCTCTTGTTGCAACTCATCCTGTCTCTGGGCACCTCTGAGAAGAGCTTCTCCATTAATACCCTTCAGACAGCTGAAAGGGTCCCCAGGATCCCCTCTAGGTCTTTTCCTTTCCAGGGTGAGCAGCATCTTCAGCCTCTACCTACCCGTCATCTCCTCAAGGCCGCTAGACCATCTCGGTGGTCTCCACTGGACTCACTCCAGGTTTTTTGAGGCTGTCCTGCACTGTGGGCCCTGAATTGGACACAGAGGCCAGATGTGGTCTCACACATGCCAGATGGAGGGGAGCATTCACCCTCCTGGAACTGCTGGCATATGCTGGATAGTGCAGCCCAGTCCATGGGAGCATCCCACATCTTCTGGGCAGCTTCCTAACATCTCTGCTCCTCATCCAGGTGTAGGGTGCCAGCGTAACCACAATCTGTTATGATTTTGGCAGTTAGGCAGCCAGGGAAGGCTTCACACTGCGTTAAGATCTTTAGTGTCACTTAGGCTCCTTCCAGAACTTACCCAGTGGTGGCCCATCTCTGTGCAGTGATGGTCCAGAGTGATGAACCATCTCTGTTTGGTGCTCTGACCCCAGCCCATGGCAGTGGCCCTTTTTGGTTTGCTGGGCACATTTCTAGGGTACAGGAGGCTAAACTGAGATGGAGCTACACTGTTCATGAAAGAGAGTGACCTGTGCATGGCTGCATGGCACCACCACTTTCTGCCAGCCACAACTGAGGTCAAGTAAAGATGATCCTGTCTGAAAATCCCTGGTGTTAAGAGAAGGGACAACCAGCAAGCCTGCAAGAGATCGAAGACTGAAAGTTCCTTCTCTGCTCACTCCAAACTAGCCTTAAGTCACTGAGTGACACAAGCATCGAACCAGTATGACTTGCATGCAGCAACGAGGGCATATATCACCCGCAGACCAAGGTGTGTTCTCGTGTCTGCACACAAGTCTCCCTTTAAATGCGCATGTCCACACTGCTGAGCACGGTGGTGTCCAGCACAGTGAGTTTGGGTTAAATAAATTTGGGATGCGTGACCACTTTGGTTGCCAATTTGCTGGAGGGGGTTGGAATTAACCCTCAGTATAATTCAGCAATCGTTGGCAAATCAAGAGGCTCAGAGGAGAAGGATGGTGGTCACCCCTCCTGCCACCCATCTGCTTTTCAGGAGAGTCCCTGCATGAGGGTAAAGGCAACATCATGGCGATGGAGTGTTAAGTCGGAGCTTTAGCAGAAAATACAAAACATCACGAGACTGGTGATGATACAAGAGTTTCCAGAAGCACGTCAGGACGCTACCGCCAGCAGCACCACGGTGGAACAGGCCAGTAGCAGTGACAGAAAGAGGTCAGATGTGGCTAAAAATAAGAGAATCACCCAGATCCCACATCCCATCCTGCCTCTAATGGCCCATATGATGTGTTGGGCTGGAGGATGTTTGATCGTCACAGAAAAACTGACCCATGACTGGCCGACTATTTGCCAGCAAGCCGGGAGTCCATTCATTTCCCAAATTCTTCTCTGGCGTCAGCCCTGCTGAAAGGACACGTGGATTCACAAGCCATCTTTGCTCACTCGAGGTTATGCTACAACCACGGAAATAGCCGGCTTCCATTAAAAACAATTAGTCAAAGACTCCATCAGAGGACAGAGGCGGAGCAGGGCTGGGTTAGCACCAGGGAGCTCGTCTGTGCGCCTGGGGCACGCCACCTCCGGAGGCCAAGCTCCTGAATATACAAGGCAGATCCTGGGTTAAAGCCGCTGTGCCTGCTCGTCGTCTTTATTCGCTGATACAGAGCTGGGTGAGTATCTCTGGGATTGTCCAGATCTGAGCCTGTTGCTGGTGTTAATTTTCTACTCGGTGCTGAAATAGTTTATTGGCTCTCCCACCTCCTCAGTGATAAGGGTTTGAAAGAGTAATAACCTTCTTCCTTCACACTTGCTTTGCTGTAATCCCCACGGATGCTCTGCGAAATGTTTCCTGTTGGCTCAGCACTGCATTTAGAGGGATCAGACACGGAGCACCCACAAATCAGGCAGGAGCCGAAGCTGCTGTGCGTGTAGTTATCGTCTGAGAGGGGAAGTGACTGCAGCATCGTGTACAGCAGCGGCCAAGGTCCCAGGTAAGAGCGCCGAGCTCATGGTAAACCTGAACAGCTACGTCTTTCTTTGACCCGTCTCGCCTGTTGCTGCTTTTAGACCTGGTAAAGGCGGGACAGTGACGCCTGCACCTCTTGCCGGAGCCTCGAGGTGGGTGTTCTCCTGCCAGACAGTTTCAGGACAAGGAGAAAAAAGTCTTTAAAAATTAACTTGAAGTTCATAAACCTACTGGAAATGTTAATCAAATCCTCTGCTCTCTGTGTGAGTAAATGCTGCTGGGGTGAACTTGTTTAGCTGAAAACAGATTTGAATAAGAAAAGCTGCATTTGGCTGTTTATACAGAAAACCAGAACGATCCAACTTCTTTTCACAAGGAGAAATTGAAAAAAAAAAACAGCAAAATTTTCTCCCTGTTCCTTATTTCATGACTGAATTGTGGCACAAACGGCAACCAACTTGGTGAAGAATTCACCAGCCAAGAAAATGACATGTCTGATGCTTTGTGTTGGTAGACACCAACCTGCTGTCTCTCTTCCAGGCTTGCCTGCAGCGCAGGAAGATGTCTGCCCAGGCTGTGCCCACCGACACTTGCCCACCCCATTGTGCTGTGGTGGTCCCGGATGCCTGTCCTGGGCAGGATGTGCACCCATGTCCTGAGCAGACCTTCCCGGTGGACTCCTGCCTGTCTCAGGGTGCAGCCACCTGCCTGGATGCTTGTCCTCAGGCTGGGTTCACTTGCCCAGATCCTGTTGTCCCCATTCCCGGAGATTCCTGTGCCCCTCCACATGTGGGTGCCTGCGTGTGCCCAGCAGCGATCCCCTATGACACCCCTCAAACCAAGGGAGGGACCAACTTCTTGTTCCAGCCCGCAGCCGCGCCAGCGGAGCTTTGCACCCCTGAGACTGTTGGGGCGTGCGTGGAAACCTTCTCTGTGCAGCACCCAGCCTCAGCAATGGATCCCTGCACGCTGGAGACAGCTGGCACCTGTGCGAAGACCTTCCCCCTCCAGCACATAATCCCGACGGTGGATCTCTGCCTCCCTGACACAGCCGGTACGTGCGTGGAGAACCTCCCCCCACAGCCAGCTATCTTGCTGGTGGAGCCTTGCATCCCCGAGGCAGTTGGGACCTCCATGGAAAGCATCCCCTTGCAGTACCCAACCTCAGCTGTGGAGCCCTGCACCCTCGAGGTGCTCGAGACCAGCGCAGAGGAGCCCTGCTGTGCTCAGGGTGTGATCACCGGTGATTCCTGCCTCGATCAGGGCTCGGTAACATACATCGATCCCTGTGCATCCCAAATCATGGTTTGTACCGAGCCCCGTGTGTCCCAGAACACTGCAGAACCCATGGGGACGTGCGCACCCCAGGGCACCGCAGGACCAGCAGACACCGAGGACGTGGTCAAGGGCGCCAGCACCTGCCCATCCTCGCGAGCACCCTTCCGCCCGAACACCTGCACCCTCGCCATCGTGGAGCGGTGCCTTTCCCGGTGTCAGAACTGGCTGCGAGGCAAGAAATAAGAGCGGGATCGGCAGGCACGAAATGAAGACGAGGTTTCCCCACGTAAATGAGACCTTCTCTGGTGAGTCTCTTGGTTTTTCCTGCGTAAGGACACAAGAACAAATTTCTTCATGTTTAATAAAAAAATACTTTTCAATCAACTGTTAATTACGGCTCTTATTTTTATTGCCTAATGTTAACTGCAATAATAGTGGCAAAAGTGCAATGTGAGGATTAATTGTGCTCGCAGAGACCCGTTTCATCAACGTCAACATTTTGACTTTCCACATGGAAATAACGACTTTCATAATCTGCCTTACATTCAGTTATGATTTTGCCTTTGGGTTTTCTATCCTCATGTTTAATGGTCCTTTAGATTGAAATTATTATGAGAATCATATTGAGACAAGTAGCTCAAAGGCGTCATTTTCCTGTAGCTTGAGAAAGGTCTTTTAAGGAGATACAACATGACAGATGGTGTTTAGGGCAGGGAA
>NW_010426118.1:13606-17000 GCF_000710305.1 Buceros rhinoceros silvestris | reverse complement strand
CAGAGAACACTGAGAACCAGGAGTTTTTGTTGCACGATGTCGGGTGAAACTCAGGATAATTCAAAGTTTTTGTCACGTAATCGCTTTCCCCAAAACTGGGAAAGTTTAAATATTAGCAGCAACCCGATGCGGTAGGTGGATAAAAGTTTGAAAATAGGGTGAGCAGGGGGAGATGTGCCAAGTCTTCCTGCTGTGTAACTGAGCATCATCATCATCATCATCAAAACTCCCCACCCAGCAGCCCCAGCAGACCCAGTTCCAGCATCCGAAGCTCTCTGTGCTGCCGGGGGCACTTGGTCACCAGCTGCTGTTTGCTGCCACCACAAGAAGAGCCCGATCCGGCTTGGGGCAGCTGGGAAAGCGATGAGAACCGGCCTGGGATCTGCAGCAGCTGCTCGGTGAGGGCCCTGTCCCGGGTTCAACAGGGCCGTTTTTATTGGACTACAGCAATTTGTTTGCCAGGTGTTTAACACCCTCTGTTAAAAAGGATTTTTCTGCCTCCGTGAGCGCATCAAATAAACCATCTCTAGGCATTTGCACTGTTTATTTCCAAAGAGATCAAACAGGCCCGTAGAGTGTAGCAATAACCGCAGCTTATTGGATTGAAGGAATAAATCTTGATGAATTGGAAAAGTTCCTCCGTGAGCGCATCAAATAAACCATCTCTAGGCATTTGCACTGTTTATTTCCAAAGAGATCAAACAGGCCCGTAGAGTGTAGCAATAACCGCAGCTTATTGGATTGAAGGAATAAATTTTTTTTTTTCCCAGTAAATAAACCAACATCACTCTCAAGACACTCGGCCGGTGCCTGGAACTACAGATACCGGCCCCGTTATGCTGTAGTAAGTCCCGTGCGAGGTAGATTGGTGCTAGGTTTGGGGAGCATCCGTAAATCAAACATGAGCAGCAACAGCCCAGAGTACCGTCGAAACGATGACCAACGATGAACCAGCAAAGACAACAAGCAGAGGAATCATTCACCGCCGCTCCACACATGCTCTTGCAGAGGTGGATAAGCTCAACTCATCATTACGAGATGCTCTTTTGACACCATCCTGCCGGGCTGCCCGTTACAGCTTGTGCTCTTCCACATAATCCCCGTGACAACAACAATTTCTTGCTTGCAATGCCCTGGCTGGCGCTTCCCCTCGAGATCTCAACATTTATGGTGGTGCCCACATTGTGTGCTCCATCCCGGAGCGTTTGACACCCATCCACTGGTGCTCAGAGTTTGTTGGCATCATCCTGGGTGTTTCCGAGTGCTTTTCCACAGAGGTAAAACACGACCTGGAGCCTGAGCCATTTCCTCCAGCACAGCAGCCGCTCACCAGTTTCCTTTCCTCAAGTGTTATTAAGTTGTAAGTGCTCATCACGACCGAGGTGAAGGTTTCTTCAGCTCTTTAAAGGACTCCACAGCCCACCCAGAGCCGTAAGTACGCCATGGTTTATACGAAAACTAAACCTAGAAAAACTTGTCCTATTTGTTAGGTGCATCAACTGTAATTCCAGGGAGCGTTTCTTCGTTCAAGCCATCTGGGGCACAGATGGTCTTTGTGGCCAGGCTGCAGTGCCCTGACCCCAGTCCTGGGGCTGCAGCGCTGGTGGTAAAGCAGCAAAGCAGGAATAGGTCCAGATCCAGGTAGATCCTTTGGCTGGTCCATCTCATCTGGGGACGAACTAAGTCTGAATCTCAAAACTCACGAGCAGCTTGTTCATCGCCTTCCCCCAGCTCTTCGTTCCTTTGACGGTTCCCGTGTTCCTCTTGCCACGATCTCCTTCCCTCACTCATCTGTCATTACTCCTGCCTTGTGACACCTCATCATCATCAGGGTGGAGTGTAATTGGTACAGCTGGAAAAGAGGCCTCAGGTGTGATCGTGGCGTTCCTGACATATCAGCTCGTAATTTACACCCTTCTGACAGAGAGGAACAAAAGGACAAAATGCCACCTGACCTCTGGCCAAACTTTGTTTGCAAACAAAAGTCGAGGACCTCATTTCTCAGGCATGGCCAACAAAGCCGAGAGCTTGCATAGGGACATCGCAGCTGGTTCTGAGATGAAGGACGAGAAGCAGTTCCCCAGGGGTGGTCCTGCTTAGTTCGTGGAGTCAGGTGAGTCATTTTAGGAAGTCGATCCTTCAGAGCAAGTCAATTGCTGCGCATCTGCACTTGTGAGTGGTGCCAGTCTGGAGTCCACCTTCTCCTGGCCTGAGCCACCAGATCCACAGGGTCTTCCAGCAGTTAAAACGAGCATCTCCCACACTCTAGTAAAGGCAGAGAGGTCAGTAACACTTAGCACATCCAAGCAACTCCTCAGACCACTACGAGCTGCGCTACGTGAAGCCTTTAACAAAAACGATGAGTTCAGCCATTGCCAAACAGCTCTGAATTCCCTATTTCTTCACCCCATTTTTTCCCCTCTTTCAGGCTCCCATCCAGCACCTTGCTGGGTTCAGGACCAGGTGACTTTTGCCCACGGACTGCGACTGGCTCCATTTTGAGCCGGGCACAGCTCAACTTCAGCACAAACATACTCCTAGGCAAGAAGTTTCTGGGAACAGCCGGGAGCCTGCCAGAGCCCAGTGTCAGCAAGCAGAAATGCGGCTCATAAACAAACAGAAATGTTGCTCTCCAACAAGGCAGGCCACAGGCAGAACTGGTAGAGCCTGGTTTCCACCGTCTGTCCTGGGTCCAACAGCCCGACGAAGGGTGAGCTGATTAGTCCTTTCTGCTACAGCAGCATTAACCAAGACTCTCTCAATTTTCATGGGACCAGGAGAGATTTAGCGTTTGTTTGAACTGTGCCACTGCGTCAGATTTGCTTGCAAATAATACGTTAGGATATTAAAAGCGGGAGTGAGAAGTTTTAATTCTTGGGAAAGTCGGCCTAAAGAAGGATGAATCCCATTTAAAAAAAGAAAAAAAGGTGATTTCCCAGATCTCTGGAAAAAAGGAGAGAAGTGGGCAGGGCAGGCAGGAGCCTCATTCCTGCCAGCAGTGCAGGACAAGGGGCAGCAGCCTGCTCACCGCCCGGCTCTCCCCGGTGCAAGCAGCTCCCAGACCTGCACCGTTCACTCCGTGGAGTGCCGCCACACCGCTGCCATACACGTCCCTGCCAGGCAAGCTCCATCTTGCCCCCAGAGCACCCAGAGCTCCAATCTTGGGCAGGGCAGGCAGGAGCCTCATTCCTGCCAGCAGTGCAGGACAAGGGGCAGCAGCCTGCTCACCGCCCGGCTCTCCCCGGTGCAAGCAGCTCCCAGACCTGCACCGTTCACTCCGTGGAGTGCCGCCACACCGCTGCCATACACGTCCCTGCCAGGCAAGCTCCATCTTGCCCCCAGAGCACCCAGAGCTCCAATCTTTGGCTGCCAGTCTGTCACAACGACTTGTCCC
>NW_010426118.1:494-13526 GCF_000710305.1 Buceros rhinoceros silvestris | reverse complement strand
TGCCCCCATTCTGGGCCTGCCAGTCTGTCACAACGCCTTGTCCCTCCCCAGCAGCACCTTGCCCAGACAGATCTGCCACGCTGCCAGCCTCGCTTTGGTGGGGTTGTTTCCCAACGTGTCCCCTCTGCCCCCTTCCACCCTCTGCTCCAGACAACACTCCCCTTGTTGCAGCACAACTACCCTGGAGCACTTCTTAGCTGCTTTCTCTCCACCTGCCCTTGATGCTCCTGCAGTCACTCCCTGGTGGCCAGAGCTGGTTTTCAGGACATCAGAAGCAGCTTTATCCCCCAACCAGAGAAGACACTAAACCTGAGACTTTAAACAATTACCCAAAATTGCAGTTTCCTCAGGAAACGAGCTGGCAAAAGGAACTCAAGTTCTCCCGCTGCTGTGCTGGGCAGCGAGGAAGCTAACGGGCCAAGGTACCAAAATCATCCCCAGCACCAAGGGGAGCAGCTGAAGTGAGCACAGTCTGTGACTCACTTCCACAAGAGGTGACTCAGGTCACCACCAAACCCTCAGCTTTCCAGTGGAGCAGGCACCAAGACTGAGCCAACTGCCCTGTCCCATCCCAGACCAATCCTCCACTGACTGCCCCGGGAGAAGGCAGCGAGCTCCAGGGTCCCCACACGTGGCAGGAGCGATGGCTCCAAGCTCAGGGTGATAATCTAGGGAAGAAAAAAGAGCAGTGCTCCCAGCCAGGCTGCTACACCTGAGCCTCAGAGAGCTGGTTCATGGTCGGAGTGTGGCCCAGAAACTGCTTTTCCAGAGCTAAACCCTGTGGCTGGCTCAGGGAGCGAGTCCAAGCGAGCTCTGGGTGCGGACAGCAGAGCTGGTGGGAGGGATGGCGTCTGGCCACACACGGGTGCGGACAGCAGAGCTGGCGGGAGGGATGGCGTCTGGCCACACACGGGTGCGTCTGTGCTTGCACACACCTGGCCTGGGCAGCCACGGCAAGCCCGCACACGCGTGACCAGGCATGAACACACGCACAGCGTCCTCTGCTGGTGTGCGGCACAGGCGGGCAGAGGACGTGTCCTGCTGGAGCTTGGGGAAGCTGAAAGGCGAGCAACACACAGGCAGTGTCAAAACTCATTTTCTGATGACAGATAAAAAATGGGACTTGGAGTCCTCTGGGCTGGAGGAGAAGCTGGTGATTCATTTTGTCTTGATCATCAGTTAACGGCGTTGCCAGACCCCTGGGTTGAAGGACTGCCCTGCGCACGCTGCCTCACCGGGGTCCTCCTCCTTACAGGATGCCTGCAGAGAGAGGGGAAATAATTCTTCATAGCAGTAATGTGGGATAATCTCACCTCACCTTCCCCCCTGCCCAATTTCCACTGTAGGTTTGTTCTTCCTCTCTAATTGCTAAAGATTTGCTTAAAAGGGGATACAGAATCTGGCTAACAACAGATCACCGTTTCCTTTTCCAGACCTCAAGCTGTTTAAGTCACCTCGTGAGTTCCTTTGCACCTTCAGAAAAAAATATTTCCTCGATGACAGCTTGAATTAAAACAGCCAGCGGGGCAAATTATGAGCAGAGAAAACTGCTGTCTTCCCAAGGAGGACCAACGGGTGAGAGGAACAAGATAATCCGACACACCGGTGCCCCTTGGGGAGTGCCAGGGGCCAAATGCAAAGGAAGGGTCTAATTAACTTCTCCGTGAGTCGAGTTAACACGTGTATTGAAACCGTCTCCAAACAAGGGAAGTCTCCTCCAAAGCCTTGTTTCGGCCAAGAGATTAATTCTGGATTTTAATCATGGGATTATTCAAATGCAGGGAAAGTCTTTCAGATATTAAAGGCATCGCCACCGCCTTCCACAGGGAGCCTTAGAATCCAATTACCTCTGAAGAAATACATTAAATATGCTCATTAACATGTAAAAACGGGGAAACGCGGCTCAGAGAAAAGCCGATGTATCGCTCTTCTTAATGTCACCATGAATTAGCAATAAAGACAGTTGCAACAGAAATAACTTGCTGAGATGCCCAGGGAGCACAGGAAAATAAAGAGTTTTATTCCAATTAGCTTAATTCCTGATAATGATGTAGACAGAGTGATAAAACTCTCTGTATCGTGACCTCTGGCGCTGGGTAAGTTGAGGAATGGTGCTGCGTGGCTGGAACGAGGTGAGGAAAGGGAGGGAAGACCAAAGCTGGGTGTAGAGTGCCCGTGGTGGAGGAAAGGAGGAGAGAGCAGGAAGGTGGAGGAGGAAGAAGAAAAGGCAAAGGACGAGTGGATTCAAAACCTTTTACCATGAGCTCTGCTAAAACAGAGGTTCTTCCTCTTTGGTTCTGCCACACTTTGAACTTCTTCACGTGTCCTTTGACCCTCCAGCCCTTTCTGATCACAGACCTTTGAGATCATCGAGTCCAACTGTACGCTGCCAGGGTCCCTAAACCATGTCCCTCAGCACCACATCTACACGTCTGTGAAACCCCTCCAGCTATGGGGACTTCAGCATCTCCCCGGGCAGCCTGTTCCCATCCTTCACAACCCTTTTGACGGAGAAATTTTTCCTAATACCCAACCTCAACCTCCCTTGACTCATAGAAAGGTCCACAAAGAGAAATAAGAGGGTTCGTCCCAGGACACCATGGTTCCTCTCGGGCGCTGCCCACTTGGGATGGAGGAAGAGCTGCTGGATGGGATAAAACTGATACAGTAGAAATGTCTCAGCTTAAAGGAAAGGGAATGTTACTCCTGGAACCAGCCAGAGATGAAGGAGCTCAAGAGGCCTCAGCACACCACCAAGGGTTGGGAGGGACTGCAAAGTCCTCCTGACCCTGCAGCCGCCTGTCGTTACGGTCCCCCGGCTCTTCCACGCAAGGATTTCACACCAGCAAAGCGGGACCCACAACCTTCTCCTTGCCAGGCACAGGACAAACCGGGGCATTTTTCCTGAAAATGCTTTTTTTTTTGGTTCAAAACTGGGTGTATTGTATTTTCTGGCCTCAAAACACTGTGTACATTCAAAGCTACATGGATTCCTGGTATCATACTTTTTTTCCCCCCCAAGTCTTTCTTATCAACCATGAGCTGGCCAAGAAAAGAGCTTTAAAAATCAGAAAGCTGAAATGAGGACACTTAAAAGTCTTACTCGAAGAGTTGAGGAACCTTTGATGTCCCACCGCTTGGCGGGGGGGATGCTGGGGGAGGTAAGACAGCACAGGAAAAGAGCAGTAAATGCATTTAGGTCTTTGCTTCTTCCAGTAAAGCCAGTATGGTGGCCTCACCCACAGGGCTGCAGCAGGGACTGATGCCAGACACAACCTGAGCAGTTCAAATCCCTTTCTTGCCTTGTGCCTCAGTTTCCCCTTCCGGTAAATGGGTGATTGCGGCCCACCATGACCAGCTGCTCGATGGCTCTGGGACACCCCGTGTCACCCCTCTGCCCTGCTCCAAGTGCCACGCGGTGGCACTGTTTGAACAGGATTCTGTGCTCACTCAGGCTCCAGAAGAGGGAGTTTCTGAAAGGAATCACATTAATCTTGGCATCACAATATCCTCATTTTTCTTCCTTTGTTTTCTCATCTCCTTTCTTCACTGGCACTCCCGGGTGGGCGGTCTCCTCCCCAGTGCATCAGTCACTGGGAATCTCCTTACAAAACTCGTTCGCCAAACACACGAGCCCCGGGCGTTGCTGGGGCATCACCTCAAACTCAATCCTTCAGTGGTAAAAATAACCTTTTCTGTTAATTCCACCGAAATGCATCTGTGGGTGGGGCCAGCTTAGCTCACGCATTAATTCCAGAGAAAACCATCAGAGCAGAAGTTAATGAGAACAAGACAAACGAAGACAGAGGCATGACAATGTAATTAGGGGGGAGATGCTTCAGGTCGCCCCTCTGAGGGGTGTCTCCTCTGGGAGATGCGGGCTGTGATCCAAGACTCTATATAAGACGGTTGAGAGCAGACCAGCCCCAGACCGCGCTCCCAAAGCTCAGCACTCCTGCTCCTCGCCCAGGTAAGTCCGGGCAGACTGCTCCCGCCGTCCCGCTTTGCTACGGGCAGGAAGGCAGGAGCTTCTGACCGTGAGGACGTCCCCAGAGCTGAGTTCTCCTGGAGGAAAAAATAATAAGAGAACTGGAATTGCACTATCCTGTGGTTTGTTAGAGATGACCTCTGCTCATAATGACCTCTACCCATAACGACCTCTGCTCATAATGACCTCTGCTCGTAATGACCTCCACTCATAACAACCTCCACTCAAGCTCTGCTCTGCTCCAGTCAAAGCCAAACGGAGTTTTTCTTTCTCCTCTCTTACTGCACGTCCCCAGCCTTTCGGCTCTCGCTGTCTCTCGCCTCTCCAGCCCTCACCAGCTGCTTCTCAGTCCCAGCCATCCTGCAGCCCAGTTTCATTTCTCAGATTCCTTTTCCTGTGAGATCCTCTTGCTCCCTCTTTTCCTTCCCTCACACTGGTCTATTTTATCTGTGCCCTTCTCTGGCTCTTCTTCTTCCCTTCTCCTCTCCAGCCATGTTGTTTAAGAGTAACCCACCTGAAACCCAAGCAAACAATGAAATAAAACGCCCCTTTCTGTCTGTTTTTGCCTCTCAGGCTGCCCCAGTTGTGCAGGGAGATGGCCCAGCCCCCGGAAAATATCGATGGCATCATTGCTGCTTTCTGCATGTGCACCAGAAGCGACGGCAACTGCAGCCCCCTGAGCCGGGCAGAGCTGAGGCAGCTCATCGAGCAGGAGTTCACGGACACGATAGAGGTGAGGATCCAGCCCTGCAGCTGGGGCCTGCCTTCGGGTTGGGGTCAGGGGCATGACAGGGTGGGTAAAGCCATGCGCACCCATGCAAGTGTAGAGGACAGCTGGATCCCTGAGAAGGGCATCTTCTTCCCTGGGAAAGACGCCTTCAAAGCTCAGGATGTGCAATGCAAGCCATGGGGGGACACAGGCGTGGGGCTAGGGCTGCTTGAGTGCTCCTAAAGAAATGGCTCACGGACTTTGCCAACACCATTTCTCTCTTTACAGAACCCCCAGGACCCCAAAACCATCAAGAAGGTGCTGTGCTTCCTGGATGACAACAGCAACTGCAGGGTTGACTTCAGCGAGGTGCTCAGCCTGGTTTTCCACGTGGCCAAGGCTTGTTACAAGCCACCCCAGCAGCACCAGCCGCTGGAAGAAGAGCAGACAGCGCCAGAGAAGGCAGGCGGGGAGCACCCGCTGGGGCCACGCACAGCAGGGAGAGTCTTCTGCAACCAGCAGAAGGTCCCTGAGCAGGGTGTGAACAATCAGGTCCAGAACACTGAGTCACAGGATCCAGACAACCATCAAAACCAGGAGGATGAGGCACAGGAGCAGGACCAAGACACCCCTCAAACCCAGGAGGGTGAGACACCAGAGCAGGATCAAGACACCACTCAGGATGATGGGACTGAAGCACCAGAAGGAGATCCAGAGAGAGGTGAGATCCTGGACTCTGCAGCCCATAAGACTGGGGAGACTGAAATACTGAAAGAGGACCCAAAAACCCACGAGACTCAAGAACCTGAAGCACCAGGACAGGGTTCAAATCTCCCTCAGAACCCAGAGATGGAGTCAGCAGAGCAGGACCTGAATAGTCCCTCTGAGACACAAGGAAGAGACCCAAACACGACCCAGGTCTGTGAGGCCCCTTGGCAGGATCCAAACCCCGACAAGCCCCAGAACCTGCTGCCCCCACAGCGAGCTACAAGCCCCTGTCGGGATCCCGAGCCCCAACGAACGCACCACAACCTGGCTCTCCATCAGCCCTCTGAATCCGAGGTGCTGAACCAGGAGCACGGTGGGGCAGAGGCTCCACCTTGCCCGGCACAAGACGACACTCATCAACCCACCACGGAGCAGCAGCTCCTGCAGTCGCTGTACCACTGGCCACCACAGCAGTAAAGGCTGAAACGAGCCCCCTCCAAGCGAGGCCATGTCCCCCCGCGAGGAGGTACATTTTGTCCAGTCCCACTCTGGGTTTTGCATGTCTCGTCCCACTCCTTATCAACTCCCGCCTTGTCCTGAGCCCCCCCGGGCTGCCTCTGCCTCTGTAAGCAAAGCAATAAAGCTGAAAGCAAATCGACCCGGTGTCCCGGCGTGTTGCTGCAAGTGTTTGCCTTCAGCCTGGCTCCGAGCAAACAGTGACGTGGGACAGAGGGGCCCAGGCATCCATCCCTGGGGTGACATAGGGCTGGGTCGCTCCGGGGTGCAGGTGGAGGGGTGGCTGCAGGGAGGCAGGTGGGGGTTGGGACCCTAAAGGAACTGCTGCTGCTCCTGCCCTTGCAACCGAGCCAAGGTAAAGGGCTGGCTCCCCACGGGCAGGGACGTGACATCACTGCAAGAGATGTTTTCTGAGGGGGGGGAAGTCTGGATGAACACGACAGCACCGCCGACCCAAACGGATTCCTCGCAGCATCCATCTGCTCCAGACGTCTTTCATGTCTGCTGTGGGAAGAATAAACAGCTGCTTCCCGCTGAATGGGAGGGATTTGGCCTATTTAACCTCGCTTAGTACTAATCTCTGAAGCCGGGGGGGTGTGGAGCACGCTATGAAGATCAAAACTCCCTATTCGCTCTGGAAGTCGCCAAAGGAAGGAGTGGAGCTACAGTTAGAAAATGAAGATTTGGGGACATCCAGTCCTGGGAGGCCAGAGATGAAAAACTGACTGGCAAACCATGGACAAAGAGCCGACCTCAAGGTCAGATTCAGTTCAGGCGCTTTGGGTACCATGTCCTCAGGCACCTGGCCCGATGTACCTGTAGGAATGTGGATAACTCCAAGAGCATGAGCAGTCCGGTGGAGTCAGTGGGGTTTATTAAGGGGTTCAGACGTGCTGGACCACCAGGCATCCCGCAGGGAGGGCGATGCCCAGCCTGTTTTTCACCATTTTATCTTTTACTTGAGACCTATCAGCAAAATCAGCGCATGACAAACGCGCCCGCACCTCTGTGGCTGGTGACAAGCAGCACGCAGAGACCTCACTGGAAAAGACAACGTCATTCATCTGGGACACCCCAGAATTTCACAAGTTGCTGACGGCTGAATCAGAAAAACCAGCGTTTCAAAACTGCCCCCAGAACGTCCGTCGCAAAAATGATTTGGTTTAAAAGCCCCAACGTCAAAATTGAACGTGTTAGACAGAAAGGACATGAGGCTGCTCCACTAGCAGCATTTTGGTAGTGACCTACCTCACCTATTCTGGTTCTGACCTACCTCATGGAGGCTGCAGACATGCAAGGGGAGAGTCAAGACTGAAATTCCATCATCCATCTGTCAAAACCCTGTTCCAGCCGAGACCTTCCTCAAAACATTCCATTTTTCAGAGAACTCCAATTTCCTTGTACCTCTCAGTTAGGGGGTTGTCCAATAGCTCTTTGCTTTGTTCTCCCCCTGCACTGGGGGGACTGGGGAGGCAATACCTTGAATATTGTGTCCAGTTTTGGGCCCCTCACTCCCAGAAGGACATGGAGGGGCTGGAGCGTGTCCAGAGAAGGGCAACAGAGCTGGGGCAGGGTCTGGAGAACATCTGAGGAGTGGCTGAGGGACCTGGAGGGTTGAGGCTGGAGAGAAGGAGGCTCCAGGGAGACCTTCTGGCTCTGACAACTCCCTGACAGGAGGGTGCAGCGAGGAGGGGGTCAGTCTCTGCTCCCCAGGACGAGAGGAACCAGCCTCCAGTTGTCCCAGGGGAGGTTGAGGTTGTCCCTGAGGAGCCATTTCTGTCCTGTTGGGGTTGTCCCAGCGTGTCCCAGGCTGCCCAGGGCAGTGGTGGAGTCCCCCTCCCTGGAGGGGTTTCCCAGCCGTGTGGAGGTGGCACTGAGGGACAGGGGTCAGGGGGGACCTGGCTGTGCTGGGGCAGCGCTGGGGCTCGATGGGCTCAGAGGGCTTTTCCAACCAAAATGACTTTGTGATTCTGTCCTAGCCCTGGATTCAGGTCTAAAATCACCAGACCCATCTATCCCCCTTTGTCCATCAGCTGTCACCTTCTGCAGCATCAATAAAAAAAACACCTCCCAGATCAGGCAGGCACCGAGCCCCGTCAGGGGCACGTTAATTATATGCTCTATTCTTAATACACTATTTTTGCTATCAGAATTGTTGTATTTCAAGTTAAGAGGGGGGGTTTTTTGGTTCATTTTAAGGAGAACATGAAAATTACCCACTGACACAAATAGCTCTAAGAGTCCTGTGAGTCTGGGAGGTGTCAGAAGAGAAAAGGTCTTTCACAGACCAGACGAGGAGCCCAGTTCTTCTAACAGAAGTTTGGTCACCTCCTATAGGCGGTGACGGGAGCAGAACTGGGTAAGAAGCAGGAGGACGGAGCCCACTCTCTTGGGTAGAACCTTTATATACCACCCCAAGTCCCACCTTCGGAAAGCACCGTTGAGGAAACGAAGCCCTTGGAGAAAAAGGTGGATTCGGCGCTGCCAAGAAACCCATCGCTTTGTCCCCGGAGTGGCAGCAAAGCCTGGGGAAGGGGGTGAGAGCACGCACAGGCCAAACACGACAGACCTGCATGGATGCCCGAACCCTGTACGGCAGCTCTCGACCATCTCGCACTGCCTCAGCCCCTGCGGGGGGGATTATGGACTGTTACAGGACACCCAGCCACACTCTAATACTCTCATTTTAATAATAACTCCAATCTACCATAAAATTACAGTTTCCCAAGGGTATCATTATCTCACAGGTGGGGTATAATTTGCACAAGTATAATTTAATCTTGAAAAAAAAGCTCAAAAATGAAGCACGGTGAGTACCCATCCTTCGTACGCACCTGTATGAGTATCCCCGAGGTGTTACCAGCACTAATTAATTGGGCTCCTACACCCAGGATGATCTTACCTTACGGATGGGCCAGATGAGCCACTCACCCAAGGCTGCGTGACGAGTTCATGCTCTGGAGGCTCCCTGCAATGTCCCCATCACGCTTGTCAAGGCAGCATCCTCCCTCCAACCCCAAAAGTAGGGGCCAGGTGACACAGCCGGCATCTTCCTTATTTGCTCTGGAGAGTTCGGGGTGAATAAAGGAATGGGTTGGTCTCTAATTAATTTAGTGTTAAAAGATAAAAAAAAAAAAAGTAAGGAGATTGTAGAGGTGATTACAGCAAAAGCTGCCTAAGGCAACCAGAGGAAGATTCAACATGAAAAGAGAGGATTTCTGCTTTTATTTATAACTAAAGATCAAGCAAAGTTGAAATGAAAGTCGCCCGTGGAAGGCGGTTAACAGGGAAAATGTTTTACCAGGATTTTTTGCAGTGAGAAGTCATGGATTCTTAACCAAACATTTTCCTGTAGGAAAATCCATTTTGCAAACTTCACCATTTTACCACATTCTGTTTGTGGTCGGGCTTTTTTCCCCAACAAAATCCCGGATAATGTCCTCGTCGGGGGCTCCCAGAACCGAAACACACTTTGCAGCACTTGACAAGCCAAAATCAAGAGGGCTTAGGGATCTCCCTGCTGTGCACCTGCACTTCACCATTGTGGTCATGCTTACATCACCCTCTGTCCTCCTGCGAGCAAAAGCCAGACCCAAACCCCATCAACCTCAAGCTCAAAGTGCTGGAGGAACTGCACAAAAAGCAAAAAAATTCATCTGTGGTCGCGCGGGACCAGGATCATGGACCATCCAGATCTCAGCCGTCCCTCGGTGGCTCACAGTGAGGTCTGCTCCCACCAGCACTTCTGTTCCCGTCCCCAAAACTCCATTCTGGGATTACTTTTACATGCGTGTATGTGTGTGTCACACACCTATAAATTCATAACTACGCAAATGCACATTTATATTAAAATACACCCTCCATTAACACATTTATACAATTCCTGGCACCTCTAGAGTGTTTAAAATCTGAAATACAACCAGCCTGCAGAAGAACTTTACAGTCCGGATTAGGCAGAACCAGCTGGGGCCTGAGTTGCCACATGGCAACTGCTATTTCTGGGTTAAAATGATAGGGAAGAGGATGATAAGTCAAATAACCCGTTTGAGGACGTGAAGGTGCAGCTGGGCTTGGCCAAAGATGAATCAGGACAATGTCCACAAAGGGTGGCTCCTTCCTGGAGCTCCCTCAAGGACCCTATAAAAGCACCCAAGTCCTCCGCTCACTCCGCACAGCTTCGCAGGAATCCCACTCGATCCCGTTGGCGATTTGGGTAAGTTGCCGCTTTCGAACCGTGCGCTTTGCCGGGTGGGGATGTTTCTGTAGGATCTGCGTCGGGTGGCAGCGTCATCCCTGTCTCCATATTTCTTTGCGTTTATGTCCAGCAGTTCGAGTTATTGCACGCTGTTGCCGAGTGTCCATGTGCAGAGGCAGCCTTTCTCAATGGGAAAACGAGCGGGAGGCGGGTGCCTCACGTTGGTCTAGAGTGAGGTCCCAGCCAGACCGAGCAGATTGGAGCAGCTTTCTGTTTTCCACAGAAACACCAAACCCGGGGACTTCGCACGCACACACGTTCGTGCGTACGCGCACGGCACTGAGTCCGCAAGGCAGCTGTGGCGCAGGGTCCCATCTCAGCACTGATGGACCTGATACCGGGCTTGGGGATCCCACAAGGAGGAAGGAGAGGGGTGGCTTTTGAGGTTTCCAGACGCAGAGTCCAACAGGAGCTCTGCTTTCTGCCAAGCAAAATTACACAAGTAGCTCTGACCTAGATCTGACAGTTTCCCTCTGGCCAAAATCTATTTGTCAATGAACCGGTGCTGTGATGAGAACTTTATCGATTGTTTTGGGTTACTGCTGGTCACAGGAGCATCAGCCACAGGCCTTGAGCTCTGACCTGTCTGTGCCCCAGTTGGAGCTTGTCTTGGACCATGCCAGCACTGTGTTAGACACCTTCCGACCTGCTTCGCAAGAGCTGGTGGATCTCTGTGCTGGTGGATCTCCAGCAGCGTGGGTCCTGCAAACCCAAATTCCTGGTGTAGCCCCATGGGGACAAGTTCTTGGGGTGCCCCTTGAGTCACCATCCCCAGTTCCCTCCCCATGACCCATAAATGCAGCCACCCTGCCCTGTCGCATGTCACTCAAACACGTTGGTAGACAGGTCGGAGGACACTCCCCATCCCACTAAAACCCCTGAGCATTTGCATCTCTTCCCAGCACTGTGGTGACACAGAGCTCGCCACGGCCCAGGCATGGACACACAGCCCACGGCATCCAGCGTCACAGCCTGAGCCCAGCAATTCTCCCTCCTCCTTTCACGCTCAGGGACAAGCAAATCTCCCATCCTCAGGGCTGCTCCTTTTCTTGCAGGCTTGCTTGGATCTGCAGGAAGATGTCACGCTTCTTAGACAGCGTTTCCACCATCATCAGCGTCTTTCACAAATGTGCAAAGGAAGAAGGAGACAGCTCCAAGCTCAGCCGAAGGGCGATGAAGAAGTTCATTGAGAGGGAGTTCGCCGATGTCATCGCTGTGAGTGCTGCTGCGAGGGGGAGGGCTTGAGGCCCAGGCTGGAGAGCTGTGAAATCTCCTTCTGGAGAAGGGATGATCTTCATGGAGGTGGGGCAGGGAGGTTTTCCCAAAGGGAAGCAGCAGTTGCGTTCCTTTGCACCAACTGCCTCGATGGCTCTTCCAACCCATATGGGCAAAGCCTGGTGGATGGGGCGCGGGGAGGTGTGGTTTTCTTGCTGAGGTAGGAAGGAAATGCAGCCAGTAGAGATGTCCGGCACATCCCAGAGAGGAGAGCCGGTTAGCTGCAGCCAGGGTCCAGCCAGGGAAACAGCGAACAGAGGCATGGAGATGTTGCTGAGCTGTAAAAGTGAAGATGTGAGATATGGAAGGGGAAAAGTTGCGATTGTCCCTGTCTGTGCATTTCCCTGGCAAGGAGCAGGAAGGCTGAAATCCCTTTCTTGTTTCCCTGTGTTTTCTCTGCAGAAGCCTCATGACCCTCAGACAATCAACAAGATTCTGCAGTTTCTGGAGTGGGATGGAGATGGGGAACTGGATCTGAATGAGTTCCTATTCATAACAATCAGGGTGGCAAAGGCCTGCTACTGGTACCTGCCGACAGGACCGTGTCTGCTGCAAAAAACAAAGCTGACAACCAGCGGCAAGGTGCTCCGAGAGCCTGAGATTAAGAACCAAGGGAGCCGTCGGCAGCTCCAGGAGGAGGAACCAGAAACCTGTGAGAGTGGCTACCACCCACCCCGTGAACCTGAGCGGCAACGAGATATGAGGGTCAACGAGCTCAAAACAGTTGAGGAACCGGGGAGTTATCGGCAACGTAACACGCGAAGCAGAAGTGATGCAAAAGGAAGCAGTGAGACGGGGGACACAATCCCTCAGGTGTACGAAGAACGAAGCCAAGAGCCACGCTACCAACAGGACAGCCAGAGAAGACAGCAGCCACTGGCACCAGACAGATGGGACGTACAGCACTGCCAGCATGGTGGCTCACAAGCAAATGAGCCCAGGCGGCAGGCAGGCGAGGGGCTCAGTCAGGGGAGATCTCGGCCAGAACAACTGGCAGACGTGAGAAGTCGCAGCCAAACCCGTGAACCTCAACCACTGCCAAACCGGTGGAGTCGCCGTCAACCACATGAGCCAGCGCTACCAGCGTATGATCAAAAGAAACAGCGGCCACAAGAAGCAGATAGAGGAAATCGCAATCAGCCACAGATACCTGAATTACTCACAGAAGGGAGAAGCCACTACCACCTACGTGAGCTGGAACAAAAAGCACTTGAACACAGCAGCCAACAGCCAGGGGAGCCTGAATGCCTGGAATCCAGACGGCCACATCAGTCATACATAGAGGAACCGCTAGAACCTGACCACAGCTACTGTGAGACCTGTGAGCCAGAAAGAGGAACCTATGAACAAGAGAACCAGGAAAATGAGACCCAATACACAGAAACTGAGGGAGAAACTTACGATGATGAGGAGAGGGATGAACGAGATGATGTAAGGAGAGAAGAACCCGTGCGTGAGAGGAAGATCGATCGCCAACAGGAGCTGGAAGTGGAGCTGGAGGTCTCCAAACATCGCAGACGCAGGACCCGTGAATGGGAAGAGCGACCAGCTACCACCAACCAGAGAGAGACCAGCGACAGA
>NW_010426118.1:0-214 GCF_000710305.1 Buceros rhinoceros silvestris | reverse complement strand
TGTCTCGGAACGTCCCAGCCGCAGGACCCGTGAATGGGAAGAGCGACCAGCTACCAACAACCAGAGAGAGACACGTGACACTGAAGATGATGGAAGGAGACAACGTGAGTCAGTGAGGTATGAAAGGACAAGAGACACTGTTGTTGCAGCTGCTGAAGCCGATGTGGAGATCCATCGCGTGTCTCGGGAACTGGAGCCACGTGAAGATGTTGAC
>NW_010426117.1:29385-45192 GCF_000710305.1 Buceros rhinoceros silvestris | reverse complement strand
ACACCAGTGCTGGTAAAACTCTGCATGCACTTCAAGATGATGTAAACCAAGAGGGAACAAGACCTGGAGCGGAAAGGAAAGGAAGGCTGTGATGGGAAGACTAGGGTAGCTGGGCATTGACAGAGTTGAAGGAAGCCTGTGTGAGGGGGACCTGCCTGTGGCTGAGCAGAGGTCAGAGCACAGGAACGAGGAATCAAAATGCTGACAGTGAAAGCAAGGTGTGGTAAAAAAGATGGAAAGGTGGATGAGAAATGGGCAGAGTGGAGGGACTGGATAAACAGAGGGATATAGGGCAGGAGCAAAGAGCTAGGCAAGGGAACAGTAGAAGAAAACAGCCTTGGAGAGGAGAAGGTGGGCAAGAGTTAGGCCTGTGGCAATTGTGGGAAGAATCAGCTCACAGTAGGTCGTCACCCTCTTTCGTCCTTCCCGCCCTATAACAGAGCCAAGATCAATCACAGAAATGCTGTAATTAAACTGGAGTAGGTCAAGAAATTACTGTTCTGCCTGCACAAACAGTTTGGGTTTTCCCTTTGCATGTGGCACAGTATGCCTGATAACCTGCAGTGAGGACTCAGGCAAGACACACCTCTGATAGCTTAAAACTGGGCCAACTTACTAGTGATGTTGATGAGCGCATATGTTCCACCAGCTGTGCAGGGCATGCCATAGCTTCAGGCAGTAGGTGGAGCAACAGTAACTTGTCCTGTTGCTCCAGATCCTTTTTCTGGAGGATATTTCGGGCTGCATCTTCCCTTCGAAGCCTGGAAAGGAAGCAGGGTGTTTTCAGCTGTAGGGCATGTCCCTGTGCTTGGAGTCACAGAGCTCCTCTGAAGTCAGCAGCTATATGGGAGTGATGCACTGAGTCACCTTTTGTGCCACTCTGCATAGAGAAAGGACTCTCTGCTGTTGAGGTTTAGGAGTTTGGTGCATATTGCAATTTTTCATCTATACAGTGTACCTCCAAAACCTGGGGGAGCTTGGCAGCTGGGAAGAACATAGGAATGCATTCATCTGCCTTCGTTTACCAAGCAAGTGTGCCCTTGGTTTAAAAGTATTAAAGACGTAAAAACAAAACCACTTTTGTTTTCCTATTAGTTCAGTCATCAGTTGAGTGGTATGAGTTGATGAGCAGAATAGCAATGAAATTCTTACATATCTCTGAGTACTAGGCCTGATGTCCTGTCGGTCAGCTATGGTCCTTTAAACGGTGACATTGATATTTGGTGCCAGTTTGGCCCAGGAAATGCACTAACATACATTCTTTATCAGAATTTTCTATAATACACAAAACGTTGCTCTAGCTAGATCTGCAGATAATCAGAGGGGTTTTTCAGGATTTTTTATTTTAATCTAATCTATCTGCTTGCCCTGCTCTCATCAAGGCCTGTGTTAGTCTGTGCTTGTTATCATTGTTTCAGTTAAGCTGGATGGTAGACGTCTGTAGGATATACTGTGCAGTTCCTGTGTGAAAATGCGTAATGACATAGTACAATCATACGAATTTCAGACTGTCTTGTGCCTCCAGATCTGCCTTTGTCCAATGCACAGGGTGGGTAGTGTCAGGAGATAGGTTCTACTTGAGCATCACAGCTGCTGATGAACAGCTATGCAGGTTTTCTCCTCCTCATTGTTGAATGCATTGTTCCTGCTCTATGGCCTGTGTGCTATTTCAAGCACTCCCTGAAGAAAAATGTACTGGTTTTCTATGAACTTTCCTCTCGTGCCTTGAAACCATTTATCTTCAGCAAATTGCAGCAAGGTGATGAGATGGTGTTGTGCCGCTGTAGAGGGAGGAAACTGAGGCATGCAAAGACTAAGGTAGAGTCCCTAAGGTAGGTAATTTTGAGTGCCAGTTTGAGTACGTAAGTTTTGTCTCTTTTTGGAGCACTTTGATAACGTATGTTCAGATACCCGACATGAGCAGAGCAGTGCTGCTCAGCAAGCTCCTAGGTTTCCAGCTGAGTGCTCAGATAATGAGGATTAGATCCAGTGGGTGCTCACCTTTTGAAAGTTATTTTATCCCTGCCTTTTCCACAGTCTTAAATTCCAGCTCTTCAGAGTAGTATTCCTGGCCTTCTTAATGGTAGCAAGAGTGTCTGTTCCTTTCATGCCAATCCTGGTCTCACTCCCTTGGGAGCCCCCAAATTAAGTGAGGCGGCTCCTGTATCTCAATAGCTCTGGTCCCTCCCTGCAGCCAGCCTGTCCCGTGCCTTGCGTGAGGATTCCTGTGGGAGAAATACTGTAAAGGCTCGTATAGTAAAACATAAAGCTTCTGCATGACAACAGTCATTTTGAGCTGTCAGTGCAGCCGTACTTCTGGCATTTCCTAATTTTTCTTACTTGACTTCACAAGCTTATTTTCAATGACCCTTTTTGTCCTTAACTGAGATGAGGACAAATTCTCTGTCTTTCACAGAGTTGTTTGTTTACCCAGTGCTGTTGTCTTTATTCTGACGGTTTGTTCAGTGTTTGCCTTTTGGTATAATGGTATCTTTAAAATTCTTCCACTGCTGCTTTGTTTAATGCTGCTACCTAAATTGGAATAATCTTCTGAATTAGGAGAAATGCTGCAGGACCGGTCATGAAACTTCATTATTGGATGAAAGCCTGTGAAAAGCTCTAAATAAATGGAGCTTGTGTTAACCCAAGAGAGGGGTTGTGATGTGGGGGTTAATGGTAAGCTGTGCCAAAGATTTCTGTAGCTGAGTGCCTTGCTTAACCTTTTCAAAAGAGTATCAACTTTTTCCTGATCCTGCTGTTGTACAGTGTGGTACCAACTATCACTCTTATATTGCTGGTGTCAGGGAAAGACATGCTCCAGAACAGGGCCAGATCCAGCAAGAATCTTAGTGTTGATTGCTTATTATCTGTGAAGTGGGCATGGATGGGATAGGGAATCACTCTTAGAAATTCCTTACTGGGCTAAAACATCTCCGGGGCCTGGCGCTGGTAGTGGTGGTGGTCTTCAGGTCAGATATGTAATAAATAACCTACAACTGACTAGAGCATCTTGCTGTTCCATTTCTCTTTCAGCAGAACAGAAAGGAGGACGTGATGAAATGTGTGCTGTTGCAAGTGAGTCCCTGGCTCCAGAGGGAACAAACTTAAATAACAGAAACCAAAATAAACATTTTTATCCTTCATTACCCCAGCGACCATCCAAGGAGGGAGAAATAAACAAGCTCGGAAGTCAGATAATTAAATTGACAGAGCAGGCAGTTGCAGAACTGGAAGGGAAGAGAGCGGGTGCTTCTGCAGGGGAGCAGAACACAGTGGTTGGAGCAGAGCTTAATGGTTCATCTGAGGGAGAGTTCCCACTTTCCAGCCCTGACCCATCCGACCCCACAGATCCCTCAAACTCAGAGAATGAACAGACAGCTGAAAGTGAGGCCCTGAAAGACAATGACGAAACCTCAGAGAGTGATTGTGAAATTCCAAGTGAAAGAGGCGATCAAAATAGCAGCACTGGGGATGTGGTTAATACTGAGGACTTTGGAAGGCATGGAGGGCTCAGTGTTCCAACGGCGTACACAAATAACAGCTTTGAGGAGCTCCCTGAATCTGAAAACAAGAAACCATCTGATCCCGCTGAAAAGTGTGAATATTTGGATAACAGTTTGGCTTGAGGTATGAAATCCAGGCCCTCAAGCATCTCACTTTAATCCTCTTGCAGTGTCTGTGCTGCTGTAAATATGATCAGTGAAACAGCGTGCCGTAGGGTTTGTTTTTACATTGAACTTTTAATATTTGTCTAATAAAGGTGTTTTTCTGTTAGTTTTGACTACAGTGTACCAAAAATCTAAATTACCTGAGGGAAAGAATTAATGATAAGGTTTAATCGCATTGGGTTTTTGTAATGATTTGAAGTTTCTACATAGATTGATGTAATTTACATTAGTGTAGCAAAGAGACCAAAGAGACAGTGATTCATAATGTTACCACCAAGCTTCTGTAACATGCATGGTCTTAATGCTGGACTGTATTTTAATGGTTAGAAGTGTCATCCAAGGATGGGACATTTGGAGTGATAGAGAAGCATCTTAAGGCTGCAAGCTTTGGCTTGTTTATCAGACTGCCTTCTATTTCTCTTTACTGTAAGTGACTGTAAGTACAGCCTTAGAATAAAATCACTATTCCCTTATAAGAAGTTTCTGAATACCATCACTGCATCTATATAGTTGTCATTACAAACTGCTATGTTGTCATAAGAGTACAAAATTTTTCCTTCTCTCTCCCAGCTCATCTCTTGAAAATGCAGGGAGTTATTTCACCAGACACTGAGAACCCAGTTTAATGAAGCTCTGAAGGAAACATCAGAGAAGCCAGAAGTCTTTCTGGGAAAAACAGCAATGCAGTTCCAAAGCAAGGAGAACAACAAGAGGAGAGCCAGTGATGCCCTGTCCACCTACTTGGCACTCTCAGCTACTGGAATTGTATTCCTTATCTTAAAGGAGCTGGAACAGCCCTCAGGCTGAGTAACAGGTGGTGGATTTCAGCCCTCCTTTTTTAAGGAATCTCTGTCTTTTATTTTCGTATGTTTTGGAATTAAGGAGAACTCTTCCTTTTCTCCTCATTTCACCAGTCTATGGTGTGGTAGAAGGTTTATTTGAATTGTTGCTGCTTTCTTAAACTTCTTCCCTTATTTAGTCATAGGCAAACATACTATAATGGGTGGAGGAAAGGGAGGCTGCTGTGTCATTCCCTAGCTCGCTCTTGATGCTGGAGCTGTGCCACTCTGCTTCTAGGAAGACAGTAACAAGGGAATACTTAACGTTGAAGTTAGCAGCTGTTGGAGAAGGGGAGGCACGTCCTTCCTCTCCTGTTTGTAACACAAGGAATAGTCTCTGCAGCTGTGGATCTTCTATGGGCCAGCAGCCATCAAGGCAATTTTTCTGCTGGCTTGGGACCTAATTGTCTGTAGATGTTCATTTCTCACTCCTAGAACTTGAAACCAATCAAAGAGAATTAAACCAAATTTAATAAAATAGTACTAATAAAAAGGAAAAATCCCTCCTATATTGAGTTCTTCTTTGAAAAATAACTGCCAGCTGCAAATTTTTACAGCCCACTTGTCAGCTACTGAATAAACAGTTTATATTAGCAATGCTGACAAACTCTTCTGTATATGGAAGATGAGCTAGCAGGTGCTGCCATAATCAAGGTGTCTGAGTCCATGAACAGTTTGTATTCAGCAGAAGAAAGGCTGTATGTAAATCATTACATATGAATATAAGAAATGTCAGTGGGAAGGTGAAAAATGTGGCTTGTCTCTGTTACCGTGTGTTTTCCCTAGCAGGTGCATTCATGTAACCCTTCCGGTGTCTGTCTGTCTGCAGGCCACGAAGCCATACTCACAGTGCTCCTCAAATACATTTCCTTTCCCTTTGAAGGTAATTTCACGTTGCAGCATTTCACCGATACTAAGCAGCAGCCCACAGGAGCAAAAACTATCTGTATATTTAAATGTATCAGCGACATGGAGCAGTTTTTCTTTCATTATCCCGATCACCACCTAAGTTCCTCATCACCTGTAAAACCAAGAAGAGTTTAAGTATTTGAAGGATTGTTATGCTGTTTCCATTAATTGTGGCTGACTGCATTATTGATTCATTTATATGACAGTACTGACAAGATGGAAGAGAAATAGCTGCAGAAACTGAAATCTCCGGGAGAACGTGGCAGGATTTTTTCCTTTAATACTTGAATGTCACATGAAGTAACAATTTATTTGAGATGTGTTTTTCCCATCTTTCACACACTAATCCTGTGCAGAGCTAAATATCAGTGCAGCCAGATCGGGGGCAAGTCAATGAGCAGGTCAAGATTTCACGTAGCTGAGCTGGGAAGTGTTGAGGGCGTTGCGTTGTTTCCCTGCCCTGTGCCTTTCCTAATGCACTGTTGAGTGAGCTAGCATTTTGCTCCTGGTCCCTTAACAGCCCGTTAATACTATTAATTAAAGAAGAGCTTGGTGTAAAAGTTGGAGCGGGTAAAAGCAGTGCTGGACCAACAGCTTTTCAATGCCTCGTTCGTTGACTCTTTTCAGTATGTTTCTTCTGTGAGAACATGGTGATGTATAACCCAACAATTAGGACATCTTGGCAATTATCCTCACACAATTCTCCCTGTTAGGTGCCATTTTAATACCTTTACAATCATTAAATTCCAGTGAGATATCTAGACCTCTGGAAACCTCATTATTAGTGCTGTATCTCTGCTGCAGTACCGTCCCTCTCCCTTCTGCCCCAGTGAATGGGTATTCTAGCTACATTTTTAGCCTTCTCCCAGCAACACAAGACTTCAAAGCCAGGAGAGTTGTAAAAGCAAGACGGCTTTGCTGCACTGTGTGATAACTAATTGAATACTCTTGTCAGTATCTTCCATGGGTATTGCTGTAATTGATATTGTTGTGCTATTGGAATGATGATTTCTTTCCCAGTAAATTAATTAGTGTTTTGTTGTGATATCAACACTACTTTAGCTTTTTCAGGGGGGCTTGGTTTTGTCTGGATTTGGTTTAGACTTGGTTTCCCTTTTTGTGGGCCTTCATAAATGCAAGAATCTCATCCAGACATACAAACCTTTTTGGTGTTGGGCTCTGGGGAAGCAAACTGGGAAGGGGAACGTTGTGGCAGGGGTATGGAGAAGATGCATTTTTGCAAACTGATTTTAAGGAGGTTATGTCACTGAAAAGTGAATTCATGCGTTATCTGCTAGAAGGTATTTCATCTGAAAGTACAAAGTTGTGGTTATTTGAAAAACAGTGTTCCCTGAATTTGTAAGTGTGTGAAAATGACAGATTAAGAAGTGTCTTTTAGAATGCTGCTTCTTTTCTAAGTGAGACTATTTTTAAGCCTATGGGAATTTGTATAATAAAGACAGTGGAATTTCTTTAATCCATATGAGCTCAGGAATGTATTTCAAAATCTTAACTGAGATTAACTTGAAAGTCTGCTACATTTCTAAAAGATAGGATTGTGTTTACCAGCTTCTTTCATGTAGTTTTACTTTCTAAATTATGCAGTTTAATTTATTTGCAAACCTCTCTTTTGTTGTTGCCCGGATTAACTGCACAACGTGGTTCAACTCTATTAATACATTTTGTCATCTTTAATAAAAACATTTCCTGATATTTTTGTTCTACCTGCTTGTTACCTTTTCTCTTCTCAGTAGTATCAGATGAAGGATACTCATGAGGTAGTATTTCAGTATTTGCAATGAGTTGTGTTAAATTAAAAAAGTAAAGCTTTATTGAGTGAGGATTTTTGAGACAGATAATTTTTAGGCTTAATCTTTTCACTGTCACTTCTCTCAGTGAGATTGACTGATCTACTTCCTACATTTTGTATGAAGAAACACACTTGGTATTTTTAAAAATAATATTTATCTGCTAATTTTATCATCATTGTCTAAGCAGCATTAAAACTTTTATCTTCAACTTAGTTACTAACAGGCACAAACTAGATGCTTTAGGGAATTTTTGCTGGGGGGTGATGGTGGACTGGAGTATTTCTTTTAAGTCTGCTTTCAGATATAACCAGTGTGACATAGCTGTAGCCATGTAGACAATTGAAAATAGTTAAGAAGGCCATACTGTTTGAGTATAAAACCTGAAAATACAAGTAGAATAACTACTAAAGTTTAAAACAGACAGGTCTGTACTTTCCCTTATTTTTAGGGGAAATCTGTTATCCAGGACTTGCAACACAACACCCAGAGTTGTTGAAAGCGTAGAGAACTTTTCACCATTCAGATTTGCAGCTAAGTACAGGATAGTGTTTAATGAGAGGCAATTTCTTACTTGCTCATCTGCAGTTTTTTCCCTTTGCTATCGAACTCGCGATCCCTTAAGAGCCCCTTACAGCACACAGACTCTTTACTGACTATTGACCGTGTCCGTTAGCACTCTTACTTACGTGCACTCAACTCCCAGACTGCATAAACGGGAATATTTGCTCTTCAAGAAAATACATCACACTGTTGAGTCGATGCTGTGTTTATTGGTGGGCTTACAGAAAGCAGGCTCTACAGAGTGATAACAGCGTTTCTTAGAGGAGCAAGCAAATGGAATTGGGAATCCTTTAGCCATACACCTTAGTGGCCAGTGGCACAGCCCAAAGTACTTTGGGCTGCCCAGGCTGTAGCTGGCTTGTTGGTCTTCACTTAAGCCTGGTTCTGTGCTCGTTTGTTGAGCCCTCTCTTCTTCTTGTCTGAAACTTCAGGCAGTTTCTCTTCCCACAAGTTCTTGTTGCATATCCCAATCACGCAGCAAGCCAGACGTTTCCCTGCATTTCCGTTTTCCAAACTGGCCTTATTGTTGCCCTTGCCCATGTCATCTTCCTGCTCATGGATTACAACAGACCTGCCCATGATGGAATATGGACCAAACATAGTGGCAAAGAGATTTGCTTTGTATTTTCTGATTTTGCCTTCTTTAGGAAAGAAGTTGCCGAAATCCCCTGGGTGACGGGGGTGGTTCACGCTGAAAGGGTTATAGTGTCCTCCTGTAGAATCACAGCCGTTGCTGAGGTCCCCGAGCTCGTGGATGTGTATAGCTCTACCAGATTGATTAGGATCCAGTGGAAACCCATCCAAGTCAAAAATGGCTTCTAATCTTCCATACGGGTAACACTGTCTGAATAAGACTTGTCCAGTCACTTGTGGCTTGTCAGCATTTATTTTGGAGCTGGGCTTCATTTCACAAGAGGCATAAATAATCCCATCAGTCCCATTACCAGGCATCACTGGAAAGAGCAAATTCTCCCAGAGGTCATTCACTTTTTTCTGGATGTCTTGAAGTGACTCTTGGCTTGGATTAGTTTCTTTGTCTGTCACGACACCAGAGGCAAACAGGGCAAGCCCAGTGACCACAGAAAGAAGCAGAAACATCTTGCCAATTCAGAGCCTGCAAGAAGCTACAAAGAATTAAGGGCTTTTTGCAGCAGCATGGCTGGGAAGAAAGGCACGCAGCCTGTGGCAGCACTGAACAAAACAGCTGGAGCATGGTCCCAGCGGACTGCTGCTTGCTAAATCTGTCTGATGCGATGAACTGGAACTAAATCAGAATGCACACGCATGTTTAAACACACACAACCGACACCCGTGACTGAAAGAAATACTAGTGATTTTGTATTTTACGCTAGATCTTGATCTTAAAAACTGCCTCATTTCCCCTGCAGGAAGCAAGTAAGCCAAAGCGTCGTCTAATCTATTTTTGAGTTTTTATCGAGACTTTTCTCCTACTACAAATTCCAGCAAGACAGCTTGCCAGGAGGCTTTTTCTGGTCCATCTACTTAACCGCTACTAAGGCATTGCAAACAAAAAGTAAAAATCCAACAAGTTGATTACCTTGCAGAGTTGCTGCAGAACCCCTCAGTAGCAGGTCTTTGCCTCTGCTCCCCTAAACCAAGATGCAGTCAGACAGAAAGCCAGAGCTGTTTGAAGTTGATGCTTATGGGAACTGCGTGTTTGTGTAAAGGTTAGGTAACGCTGGCTCAGGGGAGGCGTCATCAGGAGAACCGTGGGAGGAGGGAAGGGAGGGAGGGAGAGAGGGGGAAAAGTTTTAGGCATTTTCACTTTGGGCAGGGTAAACACTTCGTCCTTTCTCGTTTAGTGTGTTAGTCTGGTTCTCAATCCTCGCCGACATTCCAAGAAAAAAGAAGAAAAGTTATCAAGCTTTTAAATTAATCTTCGTTTTGCTGACGTCATGTGCTTATTTACAACAAGGGACCTTCAACATGCAGTGGGGGGAGAGAAAGGAGCTTTATTAAAGCACAGTTGGGCAGTTCGCTCCCTTACGTGCTGGTCGTCATGGAGCTGGTTTGCATTTTTCTGTCTTTATTAGCCAGAATTGGAAGTGGTGCTTGAGCAGTATAAACTCCACACAGACATGCACCAAAGTTTCTGTGGTTTAAAAACCTGGAGGCCACAATTCAAACTGTCAGATGCTGAGGTACATTTCAGCGATGCTTCTCTGTAAAGTTTTAGGGCTACTGTCTGCTACTTTACTTGCCAACTTATGTGCTCCACTGAAGTAGATTTTTCTTCTTTTGTGGAGACAGCAGTGATTTCTTTCCAAGGAGAGAAGTAAGCGGTACTGAGGCAGTTGCAACATCAGACTGAGGCAGAGAGAAATTATTTCCCAGAAGCTGGCTGGAGCATGGAGAGTTCACTTGTGTTTCATCTTCCCGTGAACTGAGACGTGCTCTCTTCTTGGGGGCATTGCCCTGCCTGCCGCGCTTCCCGCTGCTGCAGCTGAAGTGCGGATTCAGCTGTCACAAGAGCAATTTAACAGGCTGAGATTTCTGTAGAGAGAGAAGAGTAGCTCTTATTCCTCAGGAACTTTTCTCAACACAGGAAAATTGCAAAGAAAATCCTTTTTCCCAGTTCATGTCTCCTGCCAGCTGGGTGAGGAATATGACTGTCAGCTTCTGGAATGCTAAAGCTGTGTCTGTTAATCCTACTGCTATGATATTCTACACCAGACCTGAGATACTCAGTTATCTAAGAGCTGGTTTGGTTTTTTCCTTTCCCTATGAGGGAGAGTAGAGCTAAAGGGGTGTCCACTACTTGAACCATTAGGCAGGGACTGGAAATACAGAGTTAATGTCTGCTTGGCACATTGGGATATTGAACGTGTTACTTTAGCCCCAGGCTTTAGTTCCTAATCTATGAATGAGGCCAACTAGTATTTCTTTTCTTCAGGGTATTTATGAGTTTTTCAGATTCCTGTGCTTGTGGGAACTACGCAGTGTTCCGTGGAAGCTGAACTCTAGGGCCAGGAGCCAGGATTGCCTGTCACCCCAAGCCTAACACTGCCCTCTTTGCAGTCTTTCCCCCAGGTTCATTTGCTGGCAGCCTCCGAGCTCAGGAAATCCACACTTACAACATGGCAACACTATGAAATCGCTCGGTTTCAAAGCATTCGAAAGAAGTAAAATGTTCTATAATCAGGTTTTACAAATATACGCAAAAACTGTTCAGCTAACTACGAGCCAAATGCAAAGGGGGTGGTTTAAGTGTGTGAAATGCAAGAAGCAACTGTCCAGTCTAGGAACTATGAGAAAAACTATTTCTTAGCATCATAAACCATTTTTTAAGGGGACATGATGAATGGAAGGAAGAAAGGAGCATCGTTCATGGTTTACTCCTTGAGTCATAAAGTAACGGGCTGCAATTGAGTTTAACACTTCTGCAAGGAAATTTCCAAGCCAGCAGTCAGTGCTCCATGAAAAGAATTTTATAGCTTTAGTTGAATTATAAGGCATTTTGAAATAGGAACTAGGGTCAGAATTTTAGCTGGTTTAAAACAATAATGCTGCTGACTTCAGTGGCATTTGTGCTGTTTTACACCAGCTGGGATTCTGTCCCTGAAAAAACCACCCTGAAAACCACCCAAAGTACTTACTGCAAAGGTCTTCTTTGATGTACTGCACATGTGGGAACAAAGCAGAAGTGCAGAAGGGTGTAGGGGAGATGATCAAAGCAGCAGAAAGGACTGCAGCAGAGCAAATTGATGTATTTGTAGAGCTCTGCACTTCAGAGAATGAGAAGGAAATACTGGCTGTGGGCAGCTGTCTGAAAGATGTATTTTGAAAAGGAGAAGGGCTGATGAACTACAAGGAATGAAGTTGTGAAGATGATTTGGTTTTCGATCTGCGTCTGAAAGATGGAAGTCGCCAAGTACTAGCCAGGTGTGTCATTAAAGCCTATTGTTACCCACTGCCTATGTTTTAATTTTCTGGTTAAAAAGAGGTGCCGAGTAACGGGCTAACAGCCTCTAAAGCAGACAGCAGCTAACGGGAAGAAAGCCCGCAGTGACCTGACCATGCACTTGTACTTAAGTTACAACCCCTGTTTAAAAAATAGACCTTTGCTTTGTCCCAGTTGTACGGGGTCTGTTGTATCCTGAATTTTATGCAATGTCCTAGCGTCTCCTGGGCTGTACAAGACAGCAACGTCAAAACAGCTTCTTCAAGGCTCTCTCTCTAGACCACACAGATAAACCAGACTTGGCTTACTCATGGGCTTTGCAGTGGACTTTATAGGCAGCTCTCGTCACAAGTTCTCAGTCCATGCTATGACCTTCAGGGTTGGTTAGCTGGTGGGTTTGGTTTGTGGTGACATCGTCCTGTTGCATCACCCTGGTGTTCAACTTAACATTGTTTGATTTGTCCAGCATAGAGTTAAATGAGATGAAGCACTGTGGTGGAGAGCATCCTTCTGTAGCAAGCGGTAGCCTTGTTTTGTGTCTCCAGCAGTTGGATTTGCTCTCTGTGATTTTATGGTAGAATGATTCTCCATAAAAATGACAGAGAATGCAGGTTTTACATCTTCTGCAGTGGGTTGATGGACCTGGCTGCTTTTCTCCACATACGGCTGAGGCTGGAGCCTCAGCGTAAAAGAATGGGTATGTTTGTAGCCAGAGCGATAATCTTTGGGAAACTCATCTGCTCCCACACTTTGGGGCTTGCTCTGCCATTTCAGAGTCATGGCTCCAGCCGGGGAGCCAGTTACACCAGTGGGTCATCAGGCAGCAGCAGGGACACCCAGCATTTGTTGGTGGGCAGGAGTTACCTACCTGCTGTGGAGAGACTGCAGGGCAGCACAGTTTCCATGAGTTTAGTTCATCGTGGTATCGTACGCCCTCCATGCAGCAATTGCCTGCGAGCCCAGCACCAGCCTCGCGTAGCGTCTGTTGTGTCCCAGTTCCTGCCTGCAGGTCTGCGGGTAAAGCCTGCAGCGCTGATCTTCAGCTGTGGAGCTACGGGCAGCGCTGCCAAGCCAGGCAGGACATAGAGAGCAGAAATGCTGTGGGGGTGTCCACAGAGGTGCAACAGCTGTGGCTATTTACTGCCTGTTGTGTGTTCCAACACCGCCCGTTAGTGTCCAGTGGAGCTCCAGTGCTCACGAGAGAGGGACTTGTCCTGGACTGAGCAGATTTAGCCTGCGTGGTGCGCACAGGGCTGGTGCTGGACTGTGCACAGCACCTTGTCCCGTAGAAATCATGGTGGAGGAACTCGTTGGCAATTGCTATAAGGAGAAAAAAAAAAGAAAAGAAAATGAAAAATCTTGCTGTAGCAAATGCAAAATCTGGCACTGGTCCAGGCTTACTCTTCCTGTTTCTTCCTGTTCCTTGACTTAGTGTTTCTATTTAAAGAAATAAAGATATTTAGTGTGGGAGACAAGCATCCATTTATAATATTCTTGCAAAAGAGCTATATGCATTTCCAACTTTTCAGGGCATTATCCATAAAAAAATCAAGATAAATAAATATACAAAAGGGAAACAACACTGTTCTCTCTGGGGAATAATTTCTCTTGAAAATAGAAGATCATGCAACTGTTAAACTACTTCACATCAGGCATTTTGAAAAATCCTTGATATTCTTTCCCTTTGAGGAAGAAATTGAGAAGAAATCATTTTATGAGAGTGAGGGAGAGATGAACTGTAAGTTTTTTGAAAAAGCTGCATTCAGAAACTCATTCTAGGTCTGTCAACCTAATTTAACAGATTTCCATCTTCATGTGTGGATATAAAATACAAATATGTAATGTAAAAAGTGGGGATGGAAGGCAGCTATTAAATAATTTAGGTTATTGTTTGTGTTTGCATTAATTCCCTGATCCTTTATTAAATGTTTATCCTTTCTGCTGTGTAACATTAATCTGAAGAGGGCTTGGCTGTTTCAGAGGAGATAAGGAATAAACACCAGGCTTTCCTCAAGTTCAGTGTCCAATGGCCATAGATGGAAATACTTTATTTTTTTATTTATTATTTCAAAGTGCTCATTGCCCACTTTGTGCATATTTATACAACTTCAGCATCATGTGCAACTTCCAAGTCAAAGCTTGGGAGCTGCAGGGATGCTGGGCCAGTAGGTCAGACACCTGAGCAGCAGTCACGTACAAGTAGCTAAATACAAAACAATCTCTCTTTTCATGTCACTTGACAGTGGGTGTCTCGGAAGTCTGATGTTCATCACGATGAACTGAGCATGATTTTCAGTTATTTCTATCCTTCTAATGTACTAAAGAGACACAACTGTTGATAACGGGTTAATTGCTGCCTTCCGCTTGTGTACGCGTGATGCTTTTGTTGTCACTGCTGGGGTGGGAGATGGGTTTGTGGGTACCGAGAGCTGCCAGGTGCTTCTGGGGAGTGGTAGACTTGAGGTCTCCTTACTTTAGTAGGAGGCAGCAGGACTTGCCAGGACCGATCAGAGGAAGTGCAGACCCTTCCCTCTTGAACAAGCCCAGTCCCGGCCCAGGCTCATCCCTGTCCTCTGGAGCATGTAGGTGGGAGAGTCCCAAAACTGGCCTGATCCTTCTTCACACATCTCAGTTTAACCTGTGTTCCATTTATTTGTTAAGGACTGACCCAGTTTCACTTAAGCAGCAGACAGTATTCAAATAAGGGAGTTTAAACTCTTTTGATTTACATATTGCAATATAGATACGCTTCAGTTTATTTCAAAAAAACACAACCCAGCATTCTCCTCCGAAAGCTATTTGAAAGGCTCGGACTGTCTTGCATACCCAGAGCAGTTAAGGAGTAGGAGGAAAACAAACTGTGCGAAGAAATGCAAGTTGTTTAAAAGAATACTCGGAATGCTAGGTGTGCCCGCTCACCTCGTGCTGAGGTCGTACCATGCCATACCAATGTAAATCATGACTTAACCTTGTCTACCCTGTTCTTAAAACTCATCATGGATGAAGAATCTACCACCAGCGTTGCTTGGCTATCCCTTCTCTCACAGGTTTTTCTGCTCTCTTGCCTGGTTCGCTGCGCATTAGGCCCATTGTTTTCATTGTATCTGCTACAGACGTGGCGGACAGATTATCCTCTTCATTGCAACAGCCTTGTGCAAACTTGAGAGTTTAACTCTGTACCAACGGCCCCTCCCTCTTTCAGCTGAAGAGTACCAATTCTTTTAAGCTTTCCTCCTAAACTTCGCAGGCCCCCATGCTGAGCAGGTCATTTTCCCTACGGACTGTGCACCTCTTTCTGGAAGAGAAGTGCACAAACATCTCAGCCTGTCGGCCGACCAGCATGCGCTACCACTGCAGTGCTGCAGCCCGCATCCCTGCCTATAGCACAAGGAGATCCTTCCTCGCAGAACTGTTGTCTGTGCAATTGTTTCCATTTGGTATTTCTTTAGTTGGCTATTCCTGCCAAATATGGGATTTTACCTTTGTCTTAACTGAGTTACATCCTTTTTCCCTTTTTTTTTAAATTTATTTCCCACTCCCCTTATTGTTTCTCCAGCTTGTCACAAACATTTTGAATTCTAATCCTTCCCCACAGTGTGTTTACAGCCCTTCCAGCCTGGTGTCAGCTGTGAATTTAATCAGTTGACTTTTTGTTCCGTCATCCAAGTCATTAACAGAAGGGCTGAATGAAAACAAATCCCAGACAAACTCCTGCACCCGAGGCAGGCCGTCCTCCCCAGTGGGGACTGACTGGTTTCCAGACTGGGTGCACATTTCCCACTGTCTCTGTACTTGCTTTACGGGAGTGGGATCGAGACCATTCCAACCCTCCCCCCGCCCCCAGCTTGTGTGTAAGATGTTATGTGAGATAGTAGTTAACATACTTATTACAGTAAGTAAAATTTAGGTAAACATCTACTTCTCTATATGCAAGACTTGTTATTCTCTCATAGCAGGAAAATAAAAAGTTCCTGATATCTTTTATTTATTTCCCTTTCTGGCTTTCAGGTGAATGCAGAAAGTTTGACTCCTGTAGTGGTTTTTCTGTGGCTGCGGCTTTTTGGTTTGGCCCCACCACAACCCCCTTAATCCCCCTC
>NW_010426117.1:18762-29307 GCF_000710305.1 Buceros rhinoceros silvestris | reverse complement strand
TTGCGGTGGCTGCGGCTTCTGGATTGAGCCTCACCAACACTCGCTGAATCCTCAGACTTCATAGGGACCAAAACGATTTGCTGCCCCTATCTCAATGTATCTGCATTACCGTTATTTCCTGGGGAGAGGTGAAGTGCCTTTGAAGTGCTGCCTGACACTAAGTGGTGTCTGAAAAATGCGGCATCCAAAACCTGATGAAAAGCCTCCTTTTATGTGCTCGTCCCCACATTGCTGTCTCTCCCTTCTGCAAAAGAGTTGATGGGACCCGCTGTATTTTATTGTTACATTAGATATGGAAGGAAAGGTGAGGTTAATTCATGCTAACTAGACTAAATACTTTTGCAAAGGTCCACCCTTCTGACCCTCTTACTTCTTGCAACAGCACCTGTTTGTGAAAGTCTCCCAGTTCACCCACATTCCCCACCACCTTCGTTACCATTTGCAATACTATAAGGCACACCCCACCATAGCAGGACAGCTGTGCCCATTCTTAACATCACATTTTAATGTGGAGTCATATGGGCACGTCGCATTACTAAATAAAGTGAAAAATTAGGAGGTTTTATTTACCAGCTCGGCAGGATCTTGGGCGTCCACCAGCTGTGCCCATTCTTAACATCACATTTTAATGTGGAGTCATATGGGCACGTCGCATTACTAAATAAAGTGAAAAATTAGGAGGTTTTATTTACCAGCTCGGCAGGATCTTGGCTGTCCAGTGCCAGCAGACAAGCCTCCAATTAGCACTTAAATTCCCACTGACACCTGCAGGCACCAAAGGCACCGCTTCACACAAGAGCTCAGCAGAAGCTGAGGGCAATCATGTTCTATGAAGACAAAATCCCACCTGACTTTGACAGCAGAGCGCAGTTCCTGCTCTGGTGAGAGCCCACCTGCAAACGTCCTACAGGGAAGCAGGTACCCTTGACCAGCAGCTGTGAAAGGCAACAGCAGACCTGAGCTTTCGCTGAGGTCAACACTCAGCAGCAGCTGGGAGGCTCCTGAGGAGGTTCCTTGTCCTTGAGCACAGCAGGGTGCAGGAGAGCAGGTTGAGGCTTTCTCAAAGCAGGTGTTTCACTGCAGATGTTGTGGTACACCACTAGTAAAAAAAAAAAAAAAAATGTGTATACTGCTTGCTCCTACCCCGTAACAGTTATGAGTAACTATTTTCAGTTCAGATGAATAGCCTTTGAAATACAGTTTCTGTAACACATTCTTCCTCATGGGACTTTCCGACACCCCACCACCACCAACCCTAAAAAAAAAAAAAAAAAAAAAAGTATGGCTTACTGTTGGATGCTCATTTGAAAATCACGTGGAACAGTACAGGGACTGAACCTCTGAGTACTTTCAAAGCAGTTTGTGGCAAAAAAGCCATCTCATCTGTATCTTTCACAACAGAAAAAGAAAAAAAAAGGCATTTTTTTCGTAGAGTAAAAATTGTTTTAATGATAAGGTGTCTCCCCATCTTTTTAGCCTCATTTGTTCTAGTGGGTTGATTTTTGTAAGGATAACTGAAGCCCTGGGAGGCTCATGAAGTTTAACAATGTGTGTTATGTCCGCTTTTGTGGTCTCAATGAAAACATGGGATCCTAAATCCTGTTTACAATCTGAAATTTGAGAGGTTCCAGCCCGTCATCTGACCTTAACATCTCTTAGTTTCATGCAGCTTTTGTAAGCCTGTGCACATATTTAAGTTCCCCCGTGGAGAATGGTTTTGGAGATCAGATGCTTAGAGATTAGGAACACAAGATCTTTTTACCTTGTTTAAAATCACTTTGACATTTTTAGTGTAAGTCGTTAAGATTGTTTTCTTGAACTGTCAAATGGGCCACCTTCAGGTGGAAATGGGTGAACCATTTTTAGCAAAAAGAAATAAAAGCATTTTAATTTCTAAATGACTCACCTTTACGAATTTTAGTATAAATGTTTTGCAGACTCGAAATTTCTGTCTGGGGTAAATAGTTGCACCTAAATTCCTCTCCTGGGAAGATTAATTCCTGACTAAGTAAATATTTAAAGTCAGGAGCCATCCTGAGGAAGAGCAAGGAAGAGCTATCTGAAGATGCTCCTAGTGTTGTTTGTATTTGCATTGCTTTCTTCTTTTTTTCTTTTAACTGTGCAGTGGAAAAATGTACAGTTTCCCCAAACTGTTCCCCGAACAGTGCAGGGTTTTAGGATCTCCACAGAGATGCAGCGTGATTCTGTGGATTTGGATTTCAGACCAGGTGAATCCCATTAGTTCCAGCCCAGCAACACAAAGAATTCCAGCATCTCTGAAGCTGGGGGTTTGGCTCTAGAAAAACAGGAGAGGTAGGAGGCAAAACGCACGGAGGGACTATGTTTTTACCAGCCCCGATGTATGTTAATAAGTAAGGCTGAGATGCCACCTGCTTACAGAAAGGTTTGCAGCTCACAGGCCATGGAGCTCTTAATAGTATTCCATTAGATATAATGAGATATGCTGATGCAGATTTCCCCCATGAAGTTAGTGCACATTTGTAGAAAATAAGGCTCCTGCTGGGGTGGTTTATGAATGTGGAGACTTTTGGTTCCAGTTAAATAGGATAACCAGCTGTTTTCCAGGGCACAGGGAAAAATCCTTCGATGTTTGCAAAGAAGAATAAAACGCAGAAATATTTCACTGCAGCTTTCTTGAAGGGAAAGCAATCCTTCGAATGCATTGGAAATGCAAGTTTTATAGATACAGGAAAAAACAAAGAGAAAAAGCCGTTTTCTTTGTCCTTCCGTTTTGTTACAAACCTTCCTTCCATCTTCCGCCTCCAGGTTTCCCTCGCATGAGTTGTCATCTGTTTTGTCACTTGCAAGACTTTATTCCCCAAACCTGAGGATGTTATTAAAACTGAGGATTATAAGGTTATGTAGTACGTGGTAGAAGCCAGATACAGATTGGATGTTTTTATTAGGGGATTAGCAAACTTTGTTAGCAACAGTGTGCCTGAGTAATTCCACTGGAAGCTCTGCTGTGCTTGTTATGAAACATCTGATCCCGAAGCAGATACAGAGCTGCAAGGTCCGTTTCTCTAACCATGCCAAGGATCGGTCCCATTTGTGAAGTGTAAAGCTGGATCATTGCAAATGCTGTATAATGGCTTCACTGATGAAAGTGTAGTGGCCATGGCAGAAAGTATATCTCACCTACTATAAAATGCCAAATATCCCAATGTCTTGTTCACTTCAGAATCCTTTTCCACTGCTGTGGAAAAACTCCTTTTCCACTGCATTATAGGCAACAAAATAAAATCAGCATATGAGGTCTGTGCTTCAATGTTAAATACAGAAAAAATATCTAACAGTAAATACAGAAAAGGTATCTAACACTTTGTGTAGTTTTGCGTATCACTAGTGTATGACACTAGCCCATTAGGCAAACTTGTTGCTCCTAAGTCATGAGATTATGATGACACATGACTAAGTCCCTTGATGTCAATTCATTGGTGTGTTTGTGAGTGAGGGGCTAACTCAAGCTACTGAACCTAAAGCAAGAGATCAGAGAAGAACATCAACACTGAAAAAAACCCAACCTGACTTTAGAGCTACCATTTTCTCACAGTGAATTTGTCTCTTCATGTAAGAGGAGGGTGAGTCAAGAAATTTCCAGCATTTTGCATAATGACTCGTACCCTGCTGTGGTGTGTTAACCGCCATGGACAGCTCAGACCCTCCCAGCTGCTCATTCCCCACAGCAGGGTGCAAGAGAGAATTGGAAGGGCACAAGCAAGAAAATTGGTGGGCTGAGACAGATAAACACAGTTTAATATGGGGGGAGGAGCAGAAAAAAACAAAGGTAAAGACAACATGTGATGAGAAAGGAATCACTCCCCACCAGCAAACTGCAGACCAGTGCCCAGCAGTCCCTGAGTGACAGCAACTTTGGAAAAGCGTCAGCCCCTGGGTTTGTGACTGAGCAGGATGTCCTATGATTGCTGAGCACAACATCGTATGGTATGAATGCCTCTCTGGTCAGCTGGGGTCAGCTGTCCCAAATGTGCCCCCTCCCAACTTCTTGTGCACCCCCAGCCTGCTCTCTGGTGGGGTGGCGTGAGGAGCAAAGGCTTTGATGCTACGTAAGCGCTGCTCAGCAACAGCTAAAACACCCCTGCTTTGTCAACACTGTTTTCAATACAAATCCAAGCCACAAACTATACCATACAAACTACTGCAAAGAGAAATCACCCCAGCCCAGCCCAAACCAGTACACCTGCATGGTGGGATGGTGGAATAGCCCTGCATGACAAGGAAAAAGAGGAAACAGATTTGTAAGTCAGAGCTAATGTGGTTTGCAATTCCAAGAGGAAAATGGAAGGCATTGAATACGATCTTTGTTTTGTACTTCCAGGTTCAATTACTATTGCTGTGAAAATAAAATCCACTTGATTTGTCTGAGCAGACCCTTAATGGCTTAATCAATCACTCAAAAAGTTACGTGGTCAAGTGACAAATTATAAACCTGCTGGAGATCCAGCAAGGAGTGGCTCTTTTGTACTAGAAGACCGGGAGAACTGGCCCCAAGAATGCCCATGTTCAGTGCCAGAGCCAAGATTTTTTCCTAAATTTTAAAGTTATTCCCCGCTTCTATCTACAGGGAAAGGGAACTTTTGGGTCTCTGTACATAATTTTAAAGTATAATTAGTGGCATAAATGAACATTTGGTATTTATACCGTATTTAGGTATTTCCTAGCTGTGAATTAGTCATACTGATCCTGTTCTACTCTTACTCTATTAATCAGTTCGACTTCTTGTGGTTATTCAGTTATTAAAATCCAGAAACATACATTTCTGCCGGAACGATGAGTATCTTTTGCCTTGGTTATGGATATTTCCTCATGTTTCTGACCAGACCTAAGATGGCACAGTAGGATTCCTAGTTTGCCTTTTGGTTTAATGGAGGATTTTTAATTTCAAGATTGCTCTCACAGTATCCAGCTGGGTGACGATTTTAAAATCAGCTTTGGGAGAGTTCAGCTGGAATTCCACTATGAAATTCAGATTTTGAAAAACACCACACCAAGAGGTAAATCTGTCTGTAAGGTAGAACAGAGGAGGCACACTGTATGTAATTGCACAGTTACATAGTTCTTCATTATAGCCATACAGTCTCATTTGTCAGACAGCAGAAGACAATCTCTGTGTTCTGAACACTTCTGGTGAGGTGTGACTACACAGTCTGATAATTGCTACATGTAACTTCATCAAAGAATATTGTCACACCGCCACAGGAAATACGGTCCTAAGATTAAGAGGCAGATTTGGATGCATTTTAGTCAGTGTCTTTCTCTTGACATGGAGTATGCCACCAAACCTCCTCTTACCTCCAATTTGCCCTTCTTCTTCAAAATGTTGATAATGATGACTCACCTCCTCATGGGGGTTCTTTGAGGCTTAGATGAAGTTTGAGAAGTTGTTTCTGACCCTGAGAAAATTGGTGTCAGAAACTGCAATATTGGAATACTAATCTATCAAGGCTTAGATAAATAATTGTCCACAAATGAAAAGCTATTTTCTCTGCAATTTTTTGGCCCCCTCTATAATATTCCTTGAATTAGTAGAGTCCAAACTTAATACAGACTACAGAGGAGACAGTGGACACTGCTTGCCTAAGTAAACAACAGTCAGAGCCCAAATTATTAGTAAATACCAAGGCTTCATTTAGGTTGAATAACGCTGCAATCCAACAAATAAATGAGCCTTCAAGTTTGAATTTATGTAGCATACGAAACACATTAAAGCCATCTGACCATGACAAAGGCCTTTTCTGCTGTGAATAATGAGGCCAACACATTATAATATCCTTTAGATGAGACATTAAACCCAAGGTCCTTTCTGTTTGTCTCTGGTGGTTGTCCAGGTGGAAGTTAAAGACTCCCTGGCATTTCACTGCAACCATAGAAAATGTCTGGCCCTCAGTGGCACTGCTTTCCCTCTTAATAAATAAAATATATTAAAAAATTAGAATAGCCAGGGCTGCATATGAGTTGAATATCATCAAGCAAAGTGCCAGTTTTCTTATCCATCCGGACAATGGGGAAAGTTCTCTTGTGTTTTAGTGAGATCAAGGTCACTGGCCCTGGTACGAATGTAGTTTCAAAATTCCTTTGGGATTTTAAGAATGTGAAGCACAGAAGTATGCTTCGTTCTCATCATTAACAAGAATTGTGGTAAAGAAGAACAAATCCAAACCATATATGGTATGTTTTCATGTGTCTATGTTTACATAACTAGAGATGCACATTTGCTTGTGTAATTTCCAAGAAGAAACAGCTTGGAGATAGAGAGAAAATAATTATGCCAGGAAACATTCCTTACCTTAGCCTGTACCTGTGGGATTCACGTCAGGAAGTCAATTTTCAGCTTCTTTTATATAAGCCTAATGATTTGGAGATACTTTAGACACACCTTTAGTGTGATAGATCCTCAGTTACCTACTGAGTGAAAACCAGGCTCTTGTTCACTGAGCCTGCATCCTGGTTGCGTAGTTTCACATCGAAGTTTCTTAGCATTAGACTCTCATATGGGTATGGCACAAGAGGTCGTGTGAAAGGTAAATTTCAGAGTCCTCTCATAGCTGTATTATGTTGTCTATTATCTTATTGTTATCAAGCTGACTGGACTCACCCATTTGAGTTTAAAGAGAGGATGAGAGAACAACGCCCTTGAAAGAAAGAAGAATCATGCTAGAGCCGAAACCCCTTAGCAGCAGAGATAATAAAGCCTTTCATGAAGAACTGACTGATGAATCTAGACATCTTTCAATTTCCTGAATAATGAGCCAGTTCTTTCCTCTTGCTGAGAAACATATGGGATGTGAGCAAATCAGCTGGAAACCCAGCCATGTCTGTCCCTTTTGCCATCCTCTCCACTAAAGGTAGGAAACTGGTGCCTTATGAGGAAAAATGCTTTGAGGGAAACCTTGGTATTCACTTAAAGAAAGCTCATCCTTTGTGAGACTTATGCCTCTTGATGTCTGCTCCCCTTTTGTCAACAGCAATGCCCCAGAAAGCTGAGGTACTTGTCTGACAGAGATTAATGCTGGCTGAGCTACAGAATCCACTCTGCTTCCTGTTTTTCTTGTGTATCTGCTTGAAACTCTTGACGCAATGGACATGTCCCAATGATCATGTCTTTCAGGTCCTTATGTGTGAGAAAGGCACTTTCCAAGAGAGAAGATGGTAAAAGGAGAGCAATGTGAACATCTGTCCATGACACACCTTAATATTGATTTAATTGACTTTCGTTTCATTCATCCCCACATTAGTGACAGGAAGTTCTAGTAATGAGGACTGAAAACACATGCTGGCTTTGACCTTTCCTTGCCTTTCCTTGCATTGCCTTTTTTTCCAAAAGGCATTAAAGATCACACTTTAAATGTGTTGAATGACACTTAAAGATGTAGGTTCTTTGTGGGCTTGATTTTCAAAGTGCTAAGACCTTAGTACAGACCACCTCATGCAGGGAGGATAAAGGTTTCTGGAACAGCAGAGAGAGGCTATGACATGGAACCAGTCTCGATGGGTTCCCCACGTTGCAGAGCAGAGATGTCTAAGCTTTTCTTGGGTATGAGTTTGAGAATAAGGTATGAGCTGCATCCTCGGCGTGTCCAAGGTTAATGTTGTGGATGGCAACTGCTGAAGGCTCTGCCCGTGGAGTGAGGATAGCTCAGCTCCAAATGCCTGATGAAGCTGCTGCTTCCATACTGGTCTGACACTTAGGGAATGTGTGTTCCCTACGACAGTACAGCCTGATGTGATGCACAAGACCTGGGTCATGGCAGAAGGAACAGCCACAAAGTTGTGCAGCAGACCCTACCCCTAACGATCATCACATGACTCCATTTCACCCTGTGATATGAAAGTCTCAAAAGGTTAAAAAAAAAAGTTCCAGATCTTCCTATCAATAAAAGTTATGTGTGCTATCCACATTGTCTGTCTAAAGGGGAAGATATTTAAACATCAAATGGGTTTTAAACTGTGCCTTTTCTTTCATGACAATAATTAAAGATGCTGTTCTAATCTAAGGGGCCAGATTCAGCCCGTTCTTTGTGACAGGCACTTTGTATGAGGTAACTACAAGACTCAGAAGTAGCATAAGTGGTCTTCAAAGCAACAAGTGGAGATTTATTTGTTGTGGATCTCTCCTAGATGGACACAGAAGAGAATTTGCCCCTTCAAACTAAATTCTAAAAAATATTTCAGTGATCTGAAAATTTTGTTTCACCTTCCATCAAGCTGCTTTGGTATCTTTGTGTACTCTTTCACAAATTACCTACATAGGTTTATTCTATACCTTGAAACATATTCTACATGTTGTTTTCAACTCAACAGGTTTTATTTAAAAGTTACTGACTCCTAACTTTCCTTTTTGCCTCTTTACCTGCTGTCCAAAAAAAAAAAAAAAAAAAAAAAAAAAAAAAAAAAAAAAAAAAAAAAAAAATAAAAAAAAGCAGGGTGCTCAAACGCAGGGTCTGTGATATATGACTGGATTGTTTGGATTCCATCCAGTGGAGGGTTGTGATAGGCATCTGCCCAAAAAGCAATTAACTGCAATGTATGTGGAGAGACAAAATAATCCAGTGGTGATTTACCATCTCCAGAACAGGTCTGTGTTAGAAATAGGGTTGTTGTTTATTGTGGATTTTTTTTTTTCAGCTCTTTCACTACCCATTTGCAAGAATTAGGAAAAGTTGTAAAATATTTTACCATACAACACACATAACAACATGTAGAGGTAATTAATAGGGACATTTGAAGGGAAAACAGGGTCGCACCATTAGCCCCTACTAAAATGCATCTGAGTTGATAAATTATTTTAATGGGACAGAATGACAAAAAAGGCACTGTTTCACCTAAGCGGGGACAGCTGGTCCCTATGACAAGGATACATTGCTGTCTTGTGGAGTCTGCCAGCCAGCAAGGCTGAAATAATAGCACTGAGAGAAGTGTGAACGCTCCTCGTTCACCTTAATTGAGAGCTAATATGAAATCTAATTATGAACACTTTGTATTAACTGCTTCGTGTCTGATCATCAGCCTTCCATCATGTCCAAGGAAGGTCTGCTTTGATTTTCCGGACAGTTACACAGCCCGATGCCATGCTGCCAGCTGTGCCAAACCACATCCAACTAACAACTGTCCCTACCAGAGGCTTTTGATCCTATTTCTGTTGCTGGGCAATGGGAGCTTGGGACAAAATTTCCATCTGGGGACCAAACTGCACGTTTCTCAAAGGCAGAACTTCTCCCTCTCTGCAGTCTGCAGGTCCAGGCAGCAGCTCTCCAGGACCTTTACTGGCTGTACCCTTACAGAAGGATTGGTCCTTCTGCCCATGGCTGCTCTCACACTGCTGCCAGGAGAGCCACCGGCGTTACGGGCTGGAGGTGCAGGCACAGACCGCACTGACTGAACCATCTGCCAGGATTCAAAGCATGACAGGTGGGATTAGAGGATTTTGGTGACTAACTGCAGAACGTACTTTCATACAAAGTGTTTGTGTGAGGGAGGAGAGAGAGGAGGATTAACTCAACTGCCAGAGTTTTCTCCAGTTATTTGAAAGGTGGTTGTAAAATGACTATTTAATCTTGCACCTCACCTGCTGCTGAGAACAAAGATGCTTAAATTTTAAAATGCCAACTAGATGGGGACAGGATGGCTCAGGGGACTGACACTAAAGCTGCTGGGGCTTCATTTGTAAGTCACATGAAGCTACTGAAGAATGTAAAGCACTGACCATTTGCTGGCTTTTGTGGACTGTGTTAAACCAGACTGGAAACCACGGTTCAGTTCCAAAAGAATTAAGGACCTGATTCTATTTCCACTTAAAACAGTGGTCCAAGAATGAGGCTTAAGTACCATGTTGCAAATCCTCAGTGCTACTTTTAGCAACTGTCCTGGCAAGTGGCAGGGAAGGCGAAAGCCAGCGGGCTCTGAAGAGCAAGTGCTTGGTGTTACCTGCTGGAGCAGGATGAGCAGCACTGTCACAGCAGCGCTGGGCTTGCCCTGATGCTCAGGTTTGAAAGGAAACGGTGGGGAGTCTCTGACATCTTCCATCAGCATTTAGAAAACAGCAGACCTAAGTAGGAGGGAGGGGAAGGAAAAGGAAGATGGAAAACAAGCTAAGAAAAAAACAAAAGAACAAACATAAACAGAAAACCCATGCCAAAACCAAAGTCTTTGGTCCCCTGATCAAACAGCTTTGATCAATGCATCTATTCTCAGAAGCACCTTATTTTAGAAAGCAGCTTGCTTTCCAACAAATAAAGAATTGCTCTGTCGTTTCTTGCCAAAGCTTAAATTCAGCTTTCTAGAGTAAGATGAAAAGCTAATTTTCTTGAAGTTTAACATATTTGTGTAAGCATGTCAGGTGAAATAAATGACATTGATATTCAGTGTGTATATAGGTGGCACCAGCTCCCAAAACTCTATCTCTTTTTCATCTTACTGGAACATTAACTTATGCTCCTGAGGGCTATGCAGCATGCAGAGTGAGAGTGTGAACTTCAAGATAATTTATCATAGCTCTCTCCTGTG
>NW_010426117.1:0-18651 GCF_000710305.1 Buceros rhinoceros silvestris | reverse complement strand
TTTCCCTAAACTTTTCCGTATCATAATACAGAACAGAGGGAGTTTACTTTTGCCTTTGCTGCCTCTAACTGCACCCATGCAGGGACTTAAAAACAAATATTTGCTTCCAGCAGACTGATTCCTCAGCATGTTCCCTGGGGAAGTAGATGGGTGGACATCTTACCCTAATAACTGGGTCACAGGAACAACTTAGGAAGTGGACTTTTGAATACTATAGTAACAGTAAAATTTATCAAGAGCTGTAGTATGGGCAAAGGAGGGGGAAGAAAGAAAGAAATGTCCTGGGAAGGCCTGTGTGTGATCCTGGCTAGTGGAAGCTGATGACAGAGAGGCCCAAGGAGCACCACTCTTTACTCCTTGCTCCAGCCCACTGTGAGCTCCGAGAAGGCCTGGACTCTCTTTTCAATATGCATTTATATACTGACAGGTGTGACAGAGGAGCTCTTCTACTAAAGGTGCTATCTGAAGAAACACAACAGTTAACTAGAGAATACAAGTGTGATGTTAATAACAATGTGGATTATGTAGTGCTGGCACCCAGTTTTCATTTTTCATATTAACATTGATAAATTACTCTGAATTACTGAAACTTATAATTTACCTCTCAAGTAGAGCTCAGTTTTGCAATTCACATTTTGCAGAATGGGAAACTGAGGCACACGTATTTCACATGACTTTTTTCTCCCTGGTCTTCTGTGAGTTTAAAAAAAAAATTGCTGATTTCTGCTTTTTCTGTTTGTTTGTTTGTTTTTTTTTTTGCATAGGAATACCCATGTGTTAGCTAATGGCTAATGTTGCTGATAGCGATCAGCATTAGCGAGGGCTGGCGATGGCAGTTTACATAGCTTCATTTAAAAATAGAGTATTCTGAGGTGTAATATATCTTCCTGAACTTTAATTTTCTGTTCTTGTTTTTGGTACATAATGTTAAAGGTGGGAGTAGAAGTAGCTGCAGAATAGGTAGAAAGTGATGAGTGAGGGGATGTACAGCCCCTGAAGAGGTGTGATTCAGAGTGCAGCGATTCCCCTGAAGTGATCCAGAGTTATTGTTTATTTGTTCTTTACCTGCATCTATAAGAGAAAGAGGCAGAGCTTGGCATGGCTGCACACCTTGCAAATTTGCTTCCAAGGCCTCTTCCATCCATCAGAGAGTCAAAACATAGAAAAATAGTCTTTTGAAAAATCACACAGAACATGTCATCAGACCACCTGCACTTTTTGAAGAGAAATCTGACTGCTGCAGTAGATAATGGTATAAGACAGTCTTGAACCCATAGAAACACACAATATCAGGGGGTAAAAAAAAAAAAGCAGGACAAAGAGAAACCTGTGAAATGTAAACTCTCTGAATATACAAGGGCCCGAATGATTATGTGCAGGCTGGGGGCACGCACAGCTCTAAGCAGTGCTCGTCCACCCTGTAAGGAAAAAGCCATTTCACAACAGCTTGCCGGCAAGGGGAATGAAACAGTGGCAAAGGTAACTCCACACAGCCTGGAGAGCGTGTGCTGCACGAAGCGACTGCACTGCAGTGACGTGAGACTGTGTCAGATGATGTGGTGAATACGGTTCCAACGGTGCGTGATAAAATCAAATGTGGAGAATGCAAGCGCTGTGGTTGTCTCAGCAAACAGGCTGTTGATTGAAGAAGGCTTTGAGAGTATTCTCAGGAATGCTTGATGCTGTATTTGTCCTGTTCTTGCGATTCCTCCTTACTCATATGGTACTGGCCATCACCAGCAGAGAATGATGACTAGTTTGACTTGTAGTCTGGCTCAGTAGAGCCTTTTCCATGCAACAGTGTTCAAGAGGAGGTTCTCAGCCTTTAAGAAAAGGTGGCCAGTCATTGCAGAAGCCCCAGTGTAATGAGACTTTCCAAAAGTAACAGCAGCTTGTTGTTGGTTCTATATGGTTGTCTATATGGTTGTTCTATGCAGTGTATATATCATCCCTGCAATAATCTTGTTGAAGATTTTCTGGGATGGAATGGACTGATAGTTCCTAAATCCTTGAAGCAAGAAATGTTACATCTACTATGCAGGATACCTAGATGAGGAAAAATCTAGGCCATAGGTCAGAACAATGCTATGGAGGGATAAATGGATTAAGTAGGGGAAAAAATCAATGGCTGTTCAAAATAAAAACAAAAATCAAAAACAGCTGAATCAAAAATCTGAGAGGATAATTCCAGATGTTGTAAGACTGTGGTCTAAGGCTGGAACAGATTTGTTTCTTTTCACTACAGACAAATATGTATTGGTTTTGGATTAATACCATCATTGGCCAGAGTTGCATGGGTTAGAAAATGGGTAATCATCTCATGTTCATTGCCAGAAACTACTTGCAGTAAGAAATACTGAGCTGTAACTTGATAGCTATGTGTTTAAATATTTATCAGAAGAACACGATAGCAAGCACTATCCTCTAAGACCAGAATAGCCAATGGTTCCATTGAAGGTAACATTAACATGGTTAAAATGAAGTTTTAAATAAAAAAACTAAGGAGTATTATACACCTGCACGCTGAGTTGTCATCTGCAGGAACTGTTGTTCAACAGAAAGATTACGACTAAAGAATCTGACTGTATAAGTATGAAAATTAAAATTAGGGAGTTGTGGAGTCTTTTAAACACTAGATGCAAGCACGCAGAAAACACTGAAATCACGGAGGACAAGCTACAGTCTATGCTATAGCAGACCAATATGCGTATTAATATGAAGAGTAAGCAGAGGTACCAACATTTACTTTGGTGGTTTTTGAAAGTTTTTAAAAACGTTTTTTAAAGCAGAACAGACTAACAAAATGAAGATGATATGTCTTCAGAGGAGGAAAGGGTTTTGGATGCTGAATCACAGAATCAGAAGGTCATGGAAGAGCCTGACATCTTTTCAAGGACAGACTGAGAAGAACAATGCAAAGATCAGGCAAATTGACTCACACTGAGAACATAAGGTATGGTGTCCCACAGCCTGTACTTCATCCTTTCCCTTTGGAAGAGGGAGATGTAAAGAGGAACAGCTCTTCAGTGAGCGGCTGTCTGGTGCTTGGCTGCTGGCCAAGAGTAAACAACAACACAGGGACAATGGTTTTCATTATAATTTCATTTTTCATAAACAAAATATCCTTGTTTATATCCAAGGATCCAATGGTCTAGATCCTACATACTGAATTAATCACTTCAGCATGTGGTAATTATCGCTATGTAAAAGTTCTTGATTTCCAAGGTAAAACTGACATCAGCAAGCGAGGGAAGCCTAAGAAAGAAATAGCCCTCACACCATGTTCTGACTCAAATCCTTAACTGGTTTCTCCAGCTTTGCTGTCTGGTTTATCGGGAATCACTCTGTTGGCCAAACTAAGAAAGAACCAGGTAGGTGTGTAATGTCACTCTCTGTTCAGAGAACAGGGGTGACAAAGAAGGCAGCAGCAACTCACCTCCATGGTTGCTCTGAGCCAGCAGATGAGGCTATTGCCATTCTACCACGAATCCAGTAGAGCTGTTGGCTTGCTATGGGAGTTACAAAAGAATTAGAAGAGGAATATTCATTCATGCATTTTTTTTCTTTCTTTGTTCCCCACCATACTTCCTATAGCATCGACACCATGTTAACAAGAATAAGGTAGGGGCTTCTATTGATTGCTCTCCTAGGAGTAGTATTCTTAATGCCGTGAATATTTGCCAGAGTAATAACCAGCGACCTTAGAAACCTTGGAATCTGAATGTGCTCGTCAGTATGCTCCCTTGCACTAATAGTAACAAGTGAGTTCTATAGTTATGTATATAGAGCTTGATTTGAGGACTGTCTTGGGGCAAGTTAAATTCACTTCAGTTGCTCCTTAAAGTAAAAGTGGCCAATATATTATCAAGATGTAACAAAGATGTTACATCTGATGTATGTGTACACCTTTAAAGCATCCTTGCTATAGATGCTCCTCTCTTCTAGGCATTTGACCTCCAGAGTGACAACAATCCACAGCATCTGAAATCTGACTTAGATTTCCTAAGCACAGGTGGCAGTTCACAACTCCGTGGAGATTGCTTAGATGAAGATGGAGTATTGGATACTATGGCCAGCTTCCTCCAGAGGCAGTTTCTATGTAAAAGAAAAGGTCAAGTGCAATCTCTTCTCCCTTCAAAGCAAAGTAGGTTTGTCTCTGAGGCTTCCAACCTTTATGGCTATCACCCTAAAATTGAGAGCTTTTTACCCATGCCTGTGTATAGTATGAAATCTTGTACATCGCAGCTAAGTCACTTCCTTACTGGAATCTACATCAAGATGTGCAATGGGACAGCATGAAATTCAACGGTGAGCTGACCAAAGAGACAATCATTCATTCCCTCTTTTGTCCAAGGGTTCTGATCCTCCAGTCCTACTCAGTTTTTCTGTGATAACCACAGGATTATCACTCCACTGTCTGCAATGCCTTCTGTACTAAGTTTTCGTTTTGCATGGTTATGACAGATTAGACAGTGCATTTTCTCCTTAGCTTCCATAGCTAGAGCTCAGTCGAAGAAGTAATCTAGGGCATGAACTAAAGCAGTAGCTTACAGACTGAAGTATTAATTTCAGCCGCCACTGCATGCATTTAAGGGAGGGAAGGGAGGGAAGGGAGGAAGGGAGTTGTACCAGACGTTCTCCACAGCCCACAGAGTGCAGTTGATACTTATTCACTCTCTTTTGTTCACTGACTGAGAGAGCATAGAAGCACAGTTACCATGTGTCACTGGAAGAGGACAGCAAGGTAGTCCCTCCAGAATGCCCTCCAGAGTAACACCGTATTTGGATCTTGGTAATGTTCTTGGGTTTTCAGTGGTTCAGAAGTTTGTCTCTGTGCCTCCCTTTCACTTCTGCAGGACTTCCACCCACAGGTCAGCCCGGATACTGCAGTTGAAGAGTGTGGCAAAACTAGCCAGATCAGCAGGCAGGTCCTACATTTCCAGCAGAAGGCAGGGAGAACTCTGGCTTTCCTTTGGCAAGGTCCCCCGAAGTCAATGACAGCTGGTGAGGGGGCCCATATCTGAAACAGTCATTTCAGCACATGAGAGAAGTGCAGCTACCAGCTCTGTACACCACACACTGGGATTCACCTTCCCACAGGTGTAACAGGAAGTACCCATGGTTATTTTAGCCAGATGAATTTCAGAAGAGAGCAAAGAGCCTGAGAAGCTCACCGTTTGCAGATGTGGAAACAGTTTCTATAGCTGACAATGTGCTTTGGCCATTCCTTAGTGTATACCGATAATCTTCAAACATCAAATTAACTGGATAAGGAGAGAGGCTCTGCACGCTAAGAGCATCATCTGCAGTAACACTCACACTGTGCTCACTCTCGGGCTTCAGAGAGGCTTACCTATTAATTTGAACAGGTAGGAAAGGCTCTCTCTGCTGACCTGCACTGTATAACATAAAACATAGTTGCTAAAGTGGGATGGCTGACTTTGCTGTAAAGGTCCAAGTTCCTCTTTTCCCTTTTTTGATAAATGAGTGTCATCAGAATTACTGTGCTCTCCTGAAGCAATTAGTCATTATTGGAAGATCAAAAGTATTTATCAAAACTTCAGGTGCAGTGCAATTGATCTTCATTTGGGTTGGAAGGGTTTCCTTGCTGGATTTTGGAGAAGGAATCCATCAGTGGCACAGCCATCAAACAGAAGGAGGCAGGTACATCCTTGTCAGAGAGATATATGACTATGCAGAAATGAAAAAAGGTGCCAAGAAATTCAGCTCAGAGGCAGAGGTGGCTACTGTCACCTGGCGAAGCCATTGGGGTTTTGAGTAGGTGATGGAAAGAACAGTTAATCAACCCACCTACCTCAAGAACACCACAGCCTACCTTAAAACGTGCACAGAGGAATTTTAATTGAAGGATTTATACAGCTGTGGAATCCTAAAATCCTCTGAGTAATGCACAGTGGACTGAAACCTTCCTGGGAATGGCTCTTCAGTATTCGCAACATTAAAAACGCACAGAGCACCTATTCCAATATGACGTGTTTGATCCACCTTATTCAGAAATCCTAGCTTCAAGGTACACAAGCTAGATCAAAGTAACCCGAAATGTCATTGTAGCTGTTACAGCATTGTGTTCTTGAGCAACAGATGGATGTATTTGAGAAGACTTCTTGATGGCAGGTCTTGATCTTGTAAAATGCCTTTAGCACCAGCAAAAAGTTGGGTTTTAGAATACTGACCTTCAAGGTTTTCTGGTGATCTAAATGGTTTGCAACTGGACATAGTGCAGAAATTCTCTTTGTATGTTAACCACTGCTTCCATACGAGAAAGAGGTTAATGTTCACTCAGGAAAGGCAACTTTGCTCCTTGAGACACCAGTTTCCTCTTGCTACTCAACAATTCAAATGCAAATAAATTAAACCCCTGGCTGAACTGGAAACACAGAACTGTCAGTGGGAACTGCACTTGCAATTGCTATCCTTCCTGGAGCAAGTATTGCAGCAACGAAGCATTATACAGCAACTCACTTGGACCATTCAATGAGCAGGCAAATTTTTCTTCTAATCAGTCTGTTTCTTTTATTTTCTTTCCTTCCCCTCCCCTTTTTTTTCCTACTCACTATTTATTTAAGCTAAAAGGGGCCAGTTTTTGACTTTTTATATTCAGACTAGTCTACTGAATGCGGTTGAGTTACTCTGGATTAACAGCAGAACTTGGCACAGCATTTCCAAATTAATATACCTAAATATTTTTCAACTAATGAAATGGCTTGAATATGATCAAACAGATCTTGCTTTTAATCTGTGAAAGAAAAATGTGTTTGCTTGACCTGTAAAGCACGTTATGCCAAATTTGATCATGAAACAATATTTATGACTAATTTTTAATGCACTGAAAACAACTGAAGTGGCAAATGCTGATACACTAGTGTTAACTATGACTGTGGAAATGGAACTAATGTAATAACTAAAACGAATGGGTGTAATGAAAGAATAAACCCACCGAGGTTGGTAATGCCTTGAAATGGTGTGATTTGGAGCCTAATGTGTATGGGGGTGGGCAACGCAAAAAAAATTTTGGCAGCTACAGCATGTGGCAGGAGTCTCTGCTGACATTTGCAGAGCACTGTGTTGTGCCAGCGCTGTTGTAAGAAGTGTCTGAGAGCAAGAACATCGCAAAGTAATGAACTCTGGACACAGTGAAAAAGAATTACGTGTGTGTGGACATAAATGTGGCCAAGTCCAGCATATTTCTATTGAAATTGGCATAACAGCTGATGTAAAAAATAGGCTAGAACCTTTTCTCAGTAACATAGTATCCCTTCCCATTTGCTATACTTGAAAAAGAAAAAAATTCAGTTGAGGACATACATTTCTGACAGACAGCACGTGATGGAGTGCTGACTCTGCGTATCTCTGAAAATGGAAGTAATTGTACTGCAAAGTAAAACCGGATAAATGCAGAGAGAAATTACTTCCACTGAGAGTGGGGTTTTGTTCTCTTTTTAAAGTATCCTTTTAATGTCATTAATAGATTTTCTTAAAAATAAATTATTTAAGAAGGCTTATCTTTAAAATACTACTAGAATTATAACTAGAAAACACATGAATCATGGCTGTTCTGTAGCACAATTAATTTTCATTGCTATGTTTGTGACCTACTTACACAGATCACAAACACTAATCTCACTGGATAATTAAAAGGGTAAATATCATTTGTCCAGTCCCCGATGATTTGTTTTAGAAATCTAGTGAGCTCTCTACAGTAAACCTGCTGATAAGAAATCCTCACTTATATATAGACCTTAATTATCAGGTACCACTAAAGATTCTTAATACTTGGTTTCATTTTTTACACTTAGAATAATACAAACAGTATTTAATATACATTTGAATATTTTCTCCCATAAACTTATTTCTCTAACTGTAGCATTCCAATGCAACAGGATGTGGATACATTGTACAAACCAGGCAAATATATTTGTCTTATATTTTGTCCTGGATAACGTATTTATAATACTTTTTGTTGATGTAAATGAGGTTTTTTTTAAAATTTACTCCTGCCTTCTAAAGACAGGAATGGACCAAATTGGGTTTGGAATCAAGGCAATACTTGGCTAAAAGCCATCATGATTCAGTGATAACATAGATTTAGCAATTAAAAATCATACATATTAGTTGCATGTGTATTAAATTGCATTGAGAGTAACAATAAATGGGAAGTGGTAATACAAACAGAGTGATTGTTACAAGCATGGCAAATTGGTAAGAGAAGCAAAAGACAAAGAAAAAACCCATGACAGTGAATGATAATTTTATAAAGTAAAATCTCAGCAATGCTATAAGCTTGTAACTCGGTCAAGATAGTAAAATTGTTAATAACGATGAGGAAAGAGAAAACAGTATTTAATTTTGGGGAGTATCTGTTGGAAGGAAACTGGATGACACGTATAGCGAGAAGCACTTTCAAATCTACTAGTGCACTGTGAATAGTGTAACCATACTTACCTGGTATGTCTGTGTTAAATGGATTGATAAATACATCTTCTGTCCTTAAAAATACCTTTTTAAAAGTATTCCAAAGACAGACCTTGAGTCCTGCTGTTTTTTGGTTATTAAATTATTTAAATACAAAATAATTAAATCTTTGTTAAAGATATTACAAATAGTTCCAAAGATCAAAGCTCCATGCTAATAGTGCTAAAATTGTAAGTAAATTCCAGGAAATACAACGTTAGGGGTGAAGCATGCAATGGCCTTCAATATGAGACCTGTCTGTGTTAAAGACAGTTGTTTATGAAGTACCTTACTGTGCTGTTACCTGAAGGATATATGGTGTGTTTCATCCTTAACTGTTTGCTTTCTGCATCTACTTACTGCATCAGATACCAAGAAATCACCACGTGAGTAACTTACAAACGTTACCACTTTTTGCTTTTTCTTTAAATAGCTGGAATCCAGATGTGCTTTCAATGTGAAATAAGACGCTTTTTACCTCTACGTATTTAACACGAGTTGCAAGACCTACCTTATTTAGCACAATTGAAAAACATGCAAACCTTCAGTAGAGAAACTGCTGAGAGCTGCTACTTGCATCTCCTTCTCTATCATCTATCATTTGCTCCCTCAATTCATACCAGTTTTCTGGTCCTCCCTACTCTCTTTATTCATGGACTAACTACGAGGGTTTGGAAACAAAGCTAGCCAGCCAGGTCTGAGGACAAATGATGAGGTAGGTGTGACACTGGACCTTTCCACCTATAAGGCTACCAGATAAACTCAGCTCAACTGAACAATGATTAAAATTTCATCTCTAAGAGCTTCTGTGGGAAGCGACCAATAAAGGAATCATTACACTGGAGCACATTAAACTAAGAATAGGAAAAGGACTTGCTTCAGCTACAGCTGGTGTTTTTACACTAGGAATTATTGTGGAAGAGCTGCTCCTTAATTAAGCTTGTACCTTACCTTGTTCTGGAGTGATGTTGGTGCGTACACAAGCCATTAGATCCATCCACGGAACACTGAATTTGAAAAATTTCTGCCCCTAAATTGTGTTGTTGTTACGCTATGGAATAAATTGCAAGTTCATCAAAAAGGCTGCAAATTGCATGAGCACTGGAAGTTGAATCAGTTAACCCAAGGAGATACATCCTTCTCAGGCTGAGTTGGGGTCATATAGGCATAGTTGCATCTGTGAAAGGCTTTTCTTATAGGTAAACACGGGACTTTATGCAAAAAACCCTATTATCTACTCCTTATAATTGATACTAATTTCTTTTTTAAACTGATGTTTTTAATTCTTCTTATATATGCAAAACAGCCTATTTGTATAACATAAACACAGAGCTACACATATCATAGCAGCCTGAGGTTCTACATCTTCTTTCCCTGACCCACTTCATCATCTTTGATATTTCTTGGCCTTCTCCATTCTCTCATTTTTCCTTGATAAAAAAATCCTTCTCTCTCATCATTCTTTCCTTCTCTTTCTTTTTTCTTTTCTTGTTTTTCTTATTCCTTTTTTTGATCTACACCTGCCTACTTGTTTTTTTCATTTTTCCAAGCTCCATCCTCTTCCATGAGGTAAAGATATCCAGTTGTCTTAGAATTCTGACTGGCCCATCTACTAGCTGACATTTGCTTTCACAGAGGGACTGTGTGAAATTCCTACTGTATCTGATCCCACAGAAGAGGGTTTCTCCTGCAATGTTTGTACACCAGTCCCTAGATGCTCAGAAGTATGATAAGGAACCACATTTTTAGAAGTTAATGTAGTAACTGTTGCCACAGTATGCTCCTCAGGCCCTATGTTTTTCTTTAGTAAGTGTCAGGGCTTAAGGCTGGGCTGGCCACTACACAAATGACAGACACTCTCCCTCTCCCTTCCCAAAGGGGAAGAGAAAGGGGATAAGGTAGAGACTCTTACGGATTGGAAAAGAAAACTAAATAGTTTTAATGAAAATAATAACAACAGAATGAAATATATATACAAATGTATACAACACCAATACCGAACCCAACACCTCTGATGGCAATCATGTCACCATCACCACTGATGCTGTGGGCACATGCTAGGGAAATCCCTGACTGGACTCAGTGGCAGACAACAACCAGATTCAGGAGCCAGATTCTGGACCTGGATTCAGGAATGTACAGCTGGGATTGAAGACCAAATATACAGAGTCTTTGGATGCTACTGAAGAAGAGAGCTTGAGCCTCATGATCCCTCGGCTTTGTACTGAAAGTGACATCTGTGGAATGGAACACCTTGTTGGTCAGTTTAGGGTCACCTGTCCTGTCCACTCCTTCCCACAGGTGCAGCCTCTCACTTACTGCACCCCCACCATGGTACACAGGATTCAGCAGTGACCCTGGTCCACACAGGAGCAAGTACAAGCAAGAGCCGTTCTGCAGACCAACCCCTGCTAGTAACTGTGAACATCCAGCGTTATCACCTCTAGAAGCAGACCCTGTCTGCACAAATATGCCGTTAACTTCAGGCAGTGCAGTCACTTGGAAGAGACTGAGCTGGAAAGTAAAATCTCTGAACAGAATGAGCTCTGTTCTAACTCAAACCAGGACAGTAAGACTGATGGAAATAGTATATTAGCCTAGAAACTATTAATAACAATTGCAGATTAAAATACGGTAGGTAACTGGGTTTCATCCTGTCTCCACAGTGCATTGCCCTCAGGGTTCCTCATCTCCAAGACATCTATTCCCAGACACCCCACTCCTGTAGACCTCCCTGTCATCCTTGGCTTTCTGTCCATCGGTAGAGGTGACGTTCAGGCTCATTTACACTGCCCTGTCATGTTCAGACCATCAGGAACTACTGCTCCACATCCTCTATCTGCCTCTTGGTCCTTCACCCCAAGTGTCAAGCTGGCCACACCTTGTGACACTGCAGAATTCAGTCTCTTCCCAGTCCCATTTTCCCTCCTCCTGTCCCTTTGAAGGCAATAGTGTCCCTACCAGCTAAAAGCACAAGTCCGTATCAGTACAGCGCTGATACAAGCCAGTAACATGTTGTTTAAAAGCCATGAATTCTTTATTTTACATGATCAGTGACAAAAATCACAGCAAAGTTTTGTGAATTACTAGTTTCTTGCATGATTGTCTTGATCTTGCTTTTACAGGGGAGTTTACTATGTGCTGGAATTTCATCTCTCTCTACAGGAAAAACTTATGTTGGCTTTCTAATAAGAAGGAAGAGGCAGGCCCTGCAAAGATACTGACTTTCTTCCACACCCTGAGCTGAAGTGAATGCTGTTCGCTGTAACAGTGCTATTTGCCACCACTTGCTGTTGTCATAGCTCTAGCTCTGTAAAGATGCAGACACTGAGTTGAGACTGCAACAGCCAACGTCTGGAAATTATCGTCAGAATCTGTTCTGAGAGAGAAAACTGACTGCAAGTGACACAAAGAAATCTGAAAAGGGGTTGCATGCAGTGAGGTTACTTCAGGACGTGGCATGCCTAAAGAGGCAAAAAAAATTCTATTTTTGTACAGTTTTCTCCTGCATTTGAAGAATTATTTTAGCAATTGAAAAATACTTCTTTACCACCTAAATGACTCCAAACTTCGTAAACAGGTTTCTTTGAACTTCCTAATTAAATTACTTTTGGGTAGAATGCAAGCACAATAAATTCCAGCTCTAAAGGTCACATTTTGGAAACATTATAAGCCACTAAACAACAGAAGCTTAGAAGGAGAATGCTTTCTCAGCCTTTATGACTGCCTTGCAATGCTGCAATAGCACTGGGGCAGCAATATTACTGTAATTAAATATCCTTTGCAACAGCCTGGAGAAGCGGAAACACTCTGGTCATCTAAGATGTGTAGTCGAGCAACACCCTTGGGACTGAGATGTGCATAAGAGTTAACCCTTTCTCAGGCATTGTGAAGTGACGACATATGCTCCCATATATATAGCTCAGCCAATAAGCTTGCATTGATATAATGATTTAATTTATTTATTTTATTGGTCAAAACTTTTGTGCTTATGGAAGAGGGAATTCTTAAAGCTGTCTGTTACAGGATTCAGGAGACTCAGCTTTAGTCATCTGAGACTGTTGCCATCCTCAATCTCCTGTGGTCACGCTTTCAAGGGCAGAGAAAGTGGCATGGGATGTGAGTCTGTGCCATAGTCGAAAGAGCAGTCACAATACACGTAGGGTGGAGGGGTGGCAGAGGAACATAGAGTCTTTCCACTGGACATCAGCAGCCTCCTAGTCAGAATGGAGAGATTGGCAGCTCAGGAACATCCAAAACTGCCCCAGCTGATTCCTCCTGAGCTGGGACACCACCACAGCTTTTTCTCATAAGAGAAAACTGCTACTCTGCCACTGCTCTCTGTCTTACTAGCTAAAGGCTCTTCAGCATGCATCTGAGAGCAATAGGTACATATTCATATGCAACGTGAGCTTCTGTGCTCTCCAGGAATTTTTTAATGACAAAAGGTAAGGACAAACTTTAGAAACTGCTCATCCTAATAAATGACACTCTATTCTATGGGAATAAACTTGTATGCAGTAACACAATCATTGTAATTAAAGAAACACCATGATTTCTATAGTGTAAAAAGAAAAAAAGAAGCTGAGGGATAAATTATGGGAGCAAACAAGACTTTTTTTTGTCCTTCAGGCTCACCTGGATGTCGTGGTTGATTCAAGAATTATGCACCCTAAGTTGTGGTGCCTGACTGAAACCAGGGCAGTTTTTGTATACCTTTGTCAAAGAGCCATCACTTTGGTTGACAGCAAACTTGGTTTTTAACCAAAACTGGAAAAAAATGAATACCTTGCCCACCAAGCTATGAATATAAAAGGTACGAGAATACTATCCTTTCTGTAGAGAGAAGTATTCAGAACACTGGCTTTCATATTTCCTTGAGGTACGTGAGTTCACTCCACATAACTCTATCCTACAGCAGTTTAAGTCTTCAAGGAGTATTTGCTTCTGTGGTATCTCCCTTCTTGACCAACAGTGAAGGTTTTCACTGTTGTGAGCAGAAGTTTTTAAAACCTGAGCTTGTGAGGCCAAGAGGTTTAGCTGAGAGCTGCAACACTCATCCTCTGTGGTTTGGGTATGGATGCCATGGTACGGCTCATTCTGTCCAGTAAGTAATACTTGTACTGACTTGCTGCATTGCATTATATTCTAGTTCCAAATATAAACTACAAAGAGTGGGATTATCCCAACGTAGTAAGTTTGTTTCTATATGTTTTAAAAATTACCGTTTGTTGGATTGTTTGCAGCCTACTTTAATGTATTGAAGAGTTAAATGTGATTTAAGTTGCAGACTCCGATACAGTATTTCTACATGGTATAGAAAGGCAGAAAACTTCCTCACGCCTTCCCACTCCCTACATATTCGTACTTCTAATGTCTGCCAGATGGTGTGGAGCAAATTATTCTAGCACTCAGACCATGTGAATTCTAAGCAGATGAATATAACAGTCTGCGCAGCACTTTGCCTTCTTTTATCATTGGCTATGGTGCTGGCCTGTTTGATGACACCCCAGAACAAACAAATGTCATTAATCAGTGTTTTCCTTTTTTTTTTCTTTCCCCCCTTGTTTGCTTCTCCCTTTCCATTCACTTTTGGAGAATTTCATTGGAAAGTCTTGTTTGTAGAGGGAGATAAATTTTTCAGTCTGTTTGTTGCTTTTATTTAAAAGTGAATTTAACTTCAAGAAAAAGTGCCAGCGTGATAAAACTGAGAAATAGTGCAGTTCATTTATAAGTGAAACTTGGCCTGGACATCTATGAAGTAAGTTATCCACAGTACTCCACAGCAATTTACATCTCTATAGTTGAAAGGGTAATGTGATTTAAAATCCATGTACCTTACATTACTAGGACTGTTGCTGAAACTGTCATTGGAGATTCTGAATTATGCAAGTCAAGTATAGTTACTTCACCGCAAATGTCAGCGACATCAGCCAAGCAATAATTTGATGATGTTGCTTAATTCACTCTGCCATGACTGAACTGGTCTTAAAGCACTCCTGACATTTTGTTTTACATTCAGTTCACAGAATGATAGGGGTTGGAAGGGACAGCAGACGGCCCATGTTTTCTCTAGTCTTCCTTTTCTTACTGATGTACTTGAAGAGTCCTTCCTGTAGTCTTTGACATCCCTTGCCAGATTTAATTCCAAGTGGGCCTTGGCTTTCCTTCTTGCATCCCTGCATAAACTCTGGCAACGTTCCTGTATGCCTCCCAAGTGGCCAGTCCCTTTTTCCACATTCTGTAAACTTTCTACCTCCATTTGAGTTTTTCCAGCAGCTCCTTGCTCATCCATGGTCTTCTGACTCCTTTGCTTGACTTCTTACTCTTAGGGATACACCGATTTTGAACTTGGAACAAGTGGTGCTTGAATATTAACCAACTTCTGGACCCTCCCACCCTCTAGAGCCCTAACCCATGGGATTTCTCCATGTAGTCCTTCTAAGAGGTCAATGTTAGCTCTCCTGAAGTCAGGGTTCAATCCTACTTATTGCTCTGCTTCTTCCTTGCATGATCCTGAACTCTACCAACTCACGGTCACTACCAAGGTAGAGCCAAGGCTGCCCTCTACCTTTACACCCCTAACCAGACCTTCTTTGTAAGTACCAGGTCCAGCAGCACACCTCTTCTCCTTGGCTCCTCCACCACCTGTGTCAGAAAGTTATCAGCAATGCTCTCCAGGAACCTCCTGTGTGTGTCTAGCTGTGCAGTCTTACCAGCCAGTATCAGGATGATTGAAGTGCCCCATGAGAACCTGAGCCTGTGATCGTGAGGCTACTTTCAGCTGTCTGCTGACCTCATTGACTACCTGTTCCTGATCCGGCGGCCTGTTCAGTTCATGGAGTTGTAAAAATACTGGTCAGAAGGGATATTTGGAGATCCCTTGTAATCTAACCTCCCATGTAACTTGAGACTAGTGATAGATCAGAGTAGCTATGGTTTTATACATGCGACTCTTGAGAAGCCCTGAGGATGGAGATTTTATTACCTCCCTGGGAAAGCAACAGCATGAACCTGTTCCAGTGCTACACTGTCCTCCTAATGAATCCAAACCTTCCTGACTGGAATGTGTGCCCATTGCTCCATGTTATATTTTCTGTTACTATGGAGAAGAGTTTTGCTCCGTCACCTTTGTGCCTCCCTCTCAAGTACTGTAGGCTGCTAATAGATTGTTGCTTAGCTCTTTGCTGGACTGAACGAGCCCAGATCCCTCACTGATCATTGATGACAAATGACCAACCACTCCTCCTTGATGTTCCAGCAGTCTTGGTAGCCCTCAGATGAACCCTCTCCTGTTTCTCCACATCCCCTTCAGAGTTGGACACAGATTCCAGATATGCCCTGGCCAGTGCACCTCACTCTTAGCCACTGATATCTTACTGTAGTTTTCCTGTATTAGGACTTTGAACCACAAAGACTTCTGGTTCTTAGAGAACTGTTGGGGAATACACAACTTTTGGTAAGTCTTGGCTTTGCTTCTGGCCTGCACTAGGGCTGCTTACAGGTTTCAGGAAGGCCATTCCTGCCGAAAGTTCATCTGGTGCCATGAATGCATTGTTTCTATTCCTCTTCCAGACTAAGAGGAGAAGGTAACAAATTTGCTGCAATTTGCAGCCCAAGGCACCATCGCTTGGGCACGCTTCAAATAAATACCAAGAAAAAAACAGCCTTTTGTTCTTCTCTTTTCCCTAAATAAGCTTTTTGATGGGGATGGGAAAGAGCTGGAGGTTTGGGGAATTTGGGGGAGAGTGGGTTGTAATGCTAGTTTCAAGAGCAAATTTAAGCATGTCATGCTTTTCTGCCACGTAGTAATAGGTATCTATTTCTGTCAGTGAAGTCCTAGAAATACAGAATACACACTGGGATGGAGTTTTAATGTTGAAGGTACAAGAACACTGCAATAAGGGGTAAAGGAACACCTGTCTCCTCTTCAAAATCAGAAGCCCTTGTGATCCTTCCAGCACAGACCTGGTTTATGGAGCTGCTGGCAATACCAGCAGATCTATTTGAATCAAAATGAAAGCTAATGATAAGAAATAAAAATTACAGCGTAGCACTCTAGCACTGATAACAGTGCATGGTAAACACCACATTGCGAAACGGCCAGGAAGGAAAAGGCACTAAGAGCAGCATCAGTGCAGACTGTGATGTATTGCATTACAGGCATCTTGAAAGAAATTACAACGAAACTTAGAAAGTTGCATTCACTGAACAGCAGCATGGTCAGAATTCAGGCTAATGCTTTAGTTTCGATCTTGACTCAGTGTAGGGTATAATCAGCCTTATGTGGTACTTCACACTGGGAATTTTTTCCTTCTTGTTTCTCCTTTCTTTCTTATTTTCACCTGCTCAGTGACAGTCACAGTTGCATTCTACATAGCATCTGGGATTATCTCCAGGAAGACCTGTAACATTGTACCTAGAATATATTACCACTTTGTGCTTTCCCTGACCAAAGTTTCACCTGGAGCCTTCTCTCTTAATTTGTTCTGTATTCTTCTTTTTTCTCCTATGAAATAGTAGCTCTGCTTCTCTCTCCTTTGTGGTTTAGAGTTGATTTCTCAACACTGGTAACTTGCAAAATTGTTTTTAATTGAAAGTAAATGTCAGTGTGTGGGACTATATACACAGCCTATGCAAGCCTGTGCATGCCTGCAGCACAGGGGGAGATGCTGAGGAAGACTGCTGAGGACAGGCAGGGCTCGGCAGCCACAAGCTGTACGTATTTCAGAACATTAGGACAAAAAATTAATAATGGGTAAGAAATAGGCCTGAGGTTTGCAACTTCATACCAATGTGCTGGTGAAGACACACAATCTTGCACATTAAATGTCTGATGGGGGCTTTAAGCCAAAGGAAGGTGATACCCATCCTTTTCCTCAAACAATTAGTCCTTCAGTATACTTCCTGTGACTCCTCCATCTTCACTTTAAAACTTTATCCCTTTAGAAAGTCTGAGAAGAGGCTCTGCTCAGAAGGCTGATTTTTTTTCTTTATCTTTCTTCTTCTGTTTCTGCTTCTCTTTCTCTTGTAACTGTCAGCTCTTATGCTCTTCTGTCCCTTTACCACTACTGCTTTTTTTTCTTGGCATTCTAATCTTTTACACACCCTGCTCTTTTTCCTTCTGCATGGGAGAACAGAATGTTGGGACTGAGATGAAGCTAAAGAAGTAGTATTCTTACAGAGAACATTCAGATGAGCAGAACTGAAGGATTTTGTGAATGTAAGAGTACATAGGACAAACTATATCTCAAAAACTTCATGCTGAAAAAAATTAGCATTTTTCATACCGATCCTACGAAACAGGACAATTTCCAGAATAAGTCAGCAGATGGTTTTGGAAGTAATGAGACCAACCTCAGTCTTGACTATTGTGGAGTTAGTATAGAAAAGTGGTTTGTTGTTAAGATATGACAAAGCAGAGTATGAACACATCTCCTAGCAATTTCTTAGTATTACTGCTGAGACCACTTCAATTCAATAATATTAATCACCATGGCATTAGGCGGGGTGAAATTTACTCTCAATCAGAATAGAGATGGGAGATGCTGTGGTTATAAATTAAGCCGCCATAGACCACCTTCATAATTGAAAATGGTTATTGTTCAGTGGTATTCTTAAAGCACAAAGCAGCAAACCTCTCCTAGATCCATTGCAGGGATTACAAGACATTATCACCCTCAGCTTCCTAGCAATGTCCCTCTGCTGGACCGTTAATGCTTCCCTCTACTCTAATCTTCCAAGAAAGCAATTTATGTAAGTGCTCCCTAACTCATTTCTGTTCAAATGAGAAAGGTTAACTTAAAACAGTGAAAAAATCAGCTTTTTGTTAATGCGACTTATTTCACACAAGTAGATCAGAAAGCTTATAAAACTATACCTGTGGGAGAACTTCAGAGTTAAAGGGTGTGTAGGAGGGATATTAGAGCTTTCTGTTTATGAATGTGTATCAATAGACAGGCAACAGAGCAGCTCAAGTCTTATTCTGGTTATTTTAGATTTATTTTGAAGTGCCCAGATAGACACACTGTTAAAAAGATGAGCACATAAGAGTCTCGTTTGATTTAACACCCTCTACAAGGTCCACAGTGCTTTAGCTACGCCTTGGAGGACTTGAAATGTTTTTTCCTACTTTATTATTCCCCCAGACCCTCTTTCACGGGCACCCCCTTGCCATGG
>NW_010426116.1:104402-108556 GCF_000710305.1 Buceros rhinoceros silvestris | reverse complement strand
AGCTCTTTCCCCACAACAAGGGGGTGCCCGCAAAAGAGAACAAGCCATAGGACAAGAGGAAATGGCCTCAAGTTGTGCAACGGGAGGTTTAGGCTAAGTATTAGGAAAAATTTCTTTACAGAAAGGGTTGTGGAGCGTTGGGACAGGCTTTTCAGGGAGGCAGTGGAGTCACCATCCCTGGAGGTATTTAAAAGACATATAGATGTGGTGCTTAGGGACATGGTTTAATGGCGACCTGGCAGTGTTAGGTTAACAATCGGACTTGACTGTTTTAAGATCTTTTCCAACCTAAATGTTTCTATGGTTCTATGATTATCTCTCATGGACACAAATCCCCCCAAAATGTCTTTGATGTTTACTAGTTGAACTAGTAGCTTCTGCTTACTTTAGCTAAAAAGCAGGCAAGAAAAGACATAAACCTGTCAACATTGTGCTTGGCTGTGGCAGAAAAGAGAGGGTTTTTCAGTAAGTGTTCATTTTGGTTGGCGCTTGACCATCTGAATACTCCTTGCTTTTTTTTAAGTAACAAGATCTGCAAGTTTCACTGCTCTTTTTGGTGACTTGGACAGTTGCAGTGACAGTGGATTTCTCCTCTCAGCTGGAAAAGATGTTTTAACTGCCTTTCAGAAGTGAAATCAATTCATATCTTCTGTCTATGCAACAGAGTCTCACCGGAGCTGTAGCTCATGACTTTTATCTTGTTGTGACACCTGCTTTGGTCAAGAGGATTATTGATTAATCCTCCTGGAAGGTGTCAATACTGGTGACGTTCAGTAGAGCAGCTGTCCTTCCTCTTAGTGGTGACCTGGCAGAGCTGGATTAACGATTGGACCTGATGATCTTAAAGGTCACTTTCAACCAAAACCGTTCTGTGATTCTGTGATTCTATTATTATCATTCATGACATATAATTGATTTTTCTGAGGGCCTTAGTGATAGAAAACTTAGCAGTTCTTTGCTGTCTTTATTTTAAAGGAATCTTTAAAATCAATTATTGTTTCTGAAATATAGCCACCATTTCACCTCATCTATTGTTCAGATATCTCTGTGCAGCCAGTTTGTGGGCAATAAAAAGGTGCAAGATGTGTCATTATCCATATGCTGAGAGCTATCAGTTGCACTCTTACCATCTCTCCAACCATATCATTCATTATCTAGTATCATACTAAGAAGAGTTTAAAGGATAGAAGAGAGAAGACACTAGTGATTCCACCTAAACGAAGCTGAGATCTGATACGGATTTGAGCTGTGATTAATTATCCATAATTAAATATCAAGCTTCTAAATTCTAGGTTTACTTTACATGATTCGTATCCATCTGAAAGTCATATTGGCTATATTCAGCTTCTTAATGCTGGCACATGAGTCAAGAAGTTAACGATACGTGGGAGGATGCAGGTACGTGAGAGGAAAATAGAAAAAAATGTTTTTGAATGGAACCTACGGGATCTGCAAATGCTTACTCTGAAAAACAGATAAACAAATAAAAACAATTACAATTTAAACTAGTTTTTCCTTCTAATATTTGACAGATTACCATAACGAAAGTTATGTTCAACTGTTCTCTGTCTTCACTATAAGACACCAAATGGCTTTCTATGGAGTAAATAAAGCGTAATTTGGATTTTAGAAATACCCCTTAGGTGTTGTGTAGCTCTGGAAGAGACTACACAGGGTGGCACTGAAGTCTTCTTCACTGGCAGATTAGATAAACATTGCTCACAGATCACCTAGACATCTTTGCTCTTGTTGGTATCACAGGCAAATGATCCAAATTCTCTCTGATGTCTCTAAACACTAGATCTCCCTTCTTTTTATGTAATTCCCCAGGAGTTAAGATCAGCAAAGATCATCACTTCGATGGGCAAGATCAGAAGATGATGGGCACTGGAGTGAGACTAGTAACGAGCCTTACTCCTGACCTGAGTCTATGGATACTTCGAGTAGCTTGCAGGAGACTTTCAACCATTTTTCTGGGAAGTAGCTATAATTAAACAACAGGGAGGTATTTAAGGATGCTTCTGGGCTGTTCCTGTTGTAGAGGAAGTATTCAACACCATTCCCAGAAATTCCTTGGAAACAAGTCAAAACATAAAAGCCAATGGAAGGTAAATCAGCTTTCTGGGTTGGTTGGGTTTTTTTCCCCTGCATCGATATTAATTTCAGTCACTTGCAGATATCTTGCTCTGGACACAGCTCTTATTCAGGTGAGCAAGTTGTCATTCTTTTTTTTCTAATAATCACTTGCTCCTTATCTTGCTTTAGGCAATAAAAAAACAGAGTTGTATGGTCACAGTCTCTCTGAGCCACCATTCAAAAATAAAAAATGCATATATGTGTTTATATTAGTTTGCACGTACAACCCATGATTTGGACACAATAGCCTTTACAAACCCACAGTCCTGTTTTAATGTCTTTTCTAATAAAACACAACTGTCCCTCCATAGCGGCTTTGTGAGATTTACTAACCCCACCCTCCCATTTTATTCTGCCGCATTTCCTTTGAGCATCCAGATTACAGGTTTTCCCAAGATACCAGGCTATTTGGTTTCTATTTCTTCAATAATTCAAATATATGCATCAAATGCACACATGGCACATTTCCAGGTAGTAATATCCCCTTTTCTTTCTGTCTTTTTGTAGCCAGGTAATTTGCATATAAGGTGCACAAAGGTAACACACATGTCCATGGTTCTGAAAAGTGTTCTCCCTAGGCTCTTCCCCTCCTTTCTCCCTCCCTGCCATGACTTCTGGTATTTTGCTGGTTGTCTTGCTGAAAAAGTAGCAAGACAATGGAGTAGCACTCCCTCCACCAAAACTCCCCTAGGAGTCAGCCCCAGCCAACCGTGTGTTCTGGGAGACTGGGGCTTCCCATGCCGTGCAGCAGCCATGAACTGTTCTTACTGCCTTTGTTTTTCCCTGCTCCCCCTAAAATCAAGACACTTGTTTCACTGTAGGGGTGCCAAGGACAATGGTTTGAGGAGACCCCAAAAGGCATTTGGAGAGATGCATTATTTAGTGACTCTCAGAAAAATGTAAGAAACTGCAGCAATAAATGAATAAAACTCCAAAAAGCAAGGATAAGTGACAAAGACGTCAGGGAAAAAGAGGCTTCTCTGGAGAATGGGTGAGGGATCGTAGGCAGGAAATAAAAAAGATATTAAGGAAACAAGAACTATGCCAAAGGAGGAGATACTTATGAGGGGAAAAAAAAACCACATGGAATTTGCAGTGAAAAACATGGGATAAATCAAAAAAGCTGACCTGTATTAAACTAATTATTTGGCTAGATCAGTATCCTGTTTTCCTTCAATGTCAATACCAGATGCTACAGAGAAGTGGTACAAGAGATGTCTACACAGCTGCTGAAGAAGCTTCACCCAAAACCCAGGCTGAGGATCAGTGAGTTCAGCCTTTAGTCAGACAACTGCTGTGTAATTGCTTTATAACTGTGTAATATGAAAAAATGTATCTGTGATGGCATTCTTATTGATGTAAATATCTATTTCTTGCAAAGTGCCAATGCGATACCTTTTGATAATACCTCAGGGCCATACTTTCCAAGGGGAAATTACACCTTCTATCTCCTTTTCAGTAGAAATGTCTTGCCTTTTAATTTAATTGGTTTTCCTTTACTTCTGCATTATAATGAAGGTGCATCACAGCCATACCAAAACTACTTTACGTCACTTAGTATACATATATCTAATATGAACACATATCAAATTAATCTCATATTCATCCTCTTTTTAAACAATACAACACTGATTTGTATGTACATCACAAAGCCATTATTCTTCACGAATCAGAGTTGTGAACAAGGAAATTTTTAAGATGTATTTTAGACAAATACTACCCTAAGTTTTCTCTGCATAGCAGCTGTTGACTGCATTCGGATCAAATTTATTAGGACACAGCCCCAACCACACTTTGCTTTGCTTTGACAAATTTAGCAGTAGCTCTTGGAAGTCTTTGGTGAGCCATGATTCAAACACTGCTCATAGACAGGTATGGAAAGGAAGATTTTATAAAGTTGCTGCTTCTGGTAAAATATATACAAACCAAATGCCAACACCTGTGACAAGTTTTCTCCCTTTATCCTAAACGTCTTTCAGTGTTTGTAGTTCTTTCTCCCTCCACCCCATCTCCCCCTA
>NW_010426116.1:101148-104294 GCF_000710305.1 Buceros rhinoceros silvestris | reverse complement strand
GTCTGCCCCTCCCCTGCCCCCGCCCCAAACAGAGAAACCACAAATTTTCCCCTGAGGGATATCATCATTAAAGAAACAGTGCAGTCAAAGCTTCAGCATGACACAGATCATTCAACAGTTGTGCAATTACTCTGAAAAGCTACTTATTTTTGAACACAGCTTTCTCTCAACACAGGCCTGAGGCATCATGATGAGATCTGTATCTGCAGTATCTCAACTAGTCTGATTCAGGGCTTTTGCTCATTACTGAAGCTGTAGCCTCATGTGAGGTTTACATCTCTCTTCAAAGAGTTTACAAAGCATTTTGGAGCTAGGTTGGCTTTAAAAGGTATTATCATATTGTAATAATTTCCAAGAATGAATTACAAGTTGTTTTGATACCTCTCACACCTTAAATCCACCTGATTTTGCTTTTGTTTAAGGTTTACAAGCCACTTTTCCTGAAGAATTTCTACAGACTAATGGATAGTAAGTGACTACAGAGGCAGCAACGAAAGCAGTAATACCCAAAGTGCTCTTAGGTAAACCAAACGAATGAAATAGAGCATATTCCAAACATGAACATTTTTGGTAATTATTATTCAGGGCCAGATACAACTCCCACAGACTCTGAATGTGACCGCTCAGCACGGTATGACCACCTAGATGGAAAAGCTGATTCCCATAGGTTTTTCTCAGCAGATTTCTATAAAAATGCTGTTCGATACTACCTCAGAAAGCAGTAAGAAATCAAATTTTTCTCTGTTATATAGCTGCATAGAAACACATATTGAAATGCAGGGGAGCATTTTCTACCCTCTAAATCATTGCATTTGCGGGCCACAGTGTTTATAACAGTATCGTTCTGGCTGACGAGGACATAGCATTAACTACAGGCTCCTCACCGCTCTTTGCCATGCTGACACTACAGGAAACGAGCCATTATTGTTCTGCTCTTTTTACATTCTCTTAAATACCAACTTTCTGTTCTTTTTTTTAATTAATTTTCTTAAACCTTCCATGAACCTGAGCCCCTCCTGACCAGAAAGGCCCAGTAATTCTGCTGACCTTTTGCTAAGTGCGGTTCTCGAAACATCCACAGCTACAGCTGTGGGACAGCCACTCACATATCAGCAACCTGGGTGGGAACAATCGATTGCAGGGCCTTTTAGGGTAATGCAGTTTCAAGACATACTGAAAGACATAGCGGTGAGGTGAAAATGACTTACAGCCCCAATTACTTTCTGCAGTTCAACTCTATAAACTGCAATAACTCACTTCAAAGGAAAGGCGAATGGGTTACTCTACGTTTATACAATCTTAACAGAACAGAGTTATGTCCTAAACATTTTGCAACAAACAAAAATAATTTTTCACAACACTTGCTCCAGCATAAAATTAGATTTTAATTTGGATTGCATTCATTTGAGATAAAAAAAGGTAAGTCAGCACAGGAGTCTACGTGCTGAAATGGTAAGAATGCAATAGACTTTAACAGACCTGTACAGAGGAAGGTAACTTCTCACCAGTCCCATCACGGTATTTCCACAGGAACGTTACAAATTGTCATGGCCAATCCTGCAAGAAGTGGAAAGAGTAGCTAAAACTAGAGAGTTTCCAAAGGAAAAGCAAGTAACACCAGCTGTCCTCCTGGATACACAATGCTAAAAGACAGTGTAGAATTGGTTTAGAGGATGTTAAACATTTTGAACTATGGAAGCAGCAAGATCCTAACAGTTATTTAAATGTAACAAAGTCAAGGTTAAACAAAACACAAAATGGTTAAGCTGTTTTTAAAGACACGTTATTGAAAACAGTCTTGATGAAAATGCAATGAATATGTGGGACTGGAATTGAAAGAAAGGAAAAAAGAGAGAATGCTGCACCAATTTATATTCTCTTTGAACTGTCTGTAATAGAGACCTTAAAGTGCATGTTTTCAAACATATAGCATATCAAAGAAGCAGACATTTATTTCTAGCCATGGCACTTCCACGCTTTTGGTAAATGAAACCAGAAATAGTCTAGTGGAACTGTGCTGCGTGAGAAAGCATGTACTGATGGGTTCTGCCCAATGTCAGTAAACAATTGTTTTTCCGTTTAACGGAAGGAAAGAATTTCAGCAGTAAACAAATGTCTCATGTCTTGCCTGAATTCTTCAACAGAGAAAAGCAAACCTGTCTTTTCACACCTCCTGCCTCTGCTATTCCAAGTCAAAATATTCCCTGAGATCTATCAGTTGTTATGTTTTCGATTATGACAACCATGATACACAAGGGACGATGATTACACAAGACACTAAAGCTTTCTGCTATAATCCCCCTGGAATCCACACCCGTTCTTGTAAGGATAATTATCTGGGTATCCCTGAGGCCAATTTTTGCAATTTTCACATAAAAATCACCTCTTGCATAAGACATGAAATTTAAAATCATCCCCTTCACAGATATCATTGAGTCACTCCATTACCTCTGGGACAGATATAAATTATGCATTCTTTGATTCTCTTTAAAATTTTAGATGCACGAGGGGACAGAAAAGCATCTAAATGGTACTAAAAATATAAGGCATTCTAGAAAAAAACAATAACTTGTATGGTATTAACTGCTACAGTGCTCCGAAGGCTCCCTGCCTGGTCAAGAAGAGCACATAAAGCACTGAAACATAACAGCAGGCTTGCATGCTAATGGCTGCTAGTGACAAGGACTCATTGAATGTCACTGCTTCACATACTGCGCACTGTTCATTTTTCTTATCTATGTGACCTCTCCTTTGAAATGACTGATGAAACTCCCATGAATTAGCATCTCTGCTTTTGGGCATTTGCCACCAAGAAGGCATTCAGTAACATCTCTACTAAAATACAAAAATAAAGCAAGGGGTGTGGAGGGGTGAGGATTCATAATTGTAACAAAAAATAGTCAGTATCTCTGCTAAAGGATACTCTGCGTGTGCTGCAAAAGGACTACTTCTCTGAAGTCTCCTCATTAGGGTAGGTTTTACCTTGATGCCCTTTAACATTATTGGATTGTCACAATACATGCATTCACATTTCAGACTTCTCTAACATTTTCATAATTGGTGTGAATAAAAAGGAATAGCTGTTACTAAAAAAAAAAAAAAGAAAAAAAAAAAAAGTCTCTGTTCTGAGCCCCTGCTGCTATGAT
>NW_010426116.1:96706-101009 GCF_000710305.1 Buceros rhinoceros silvestris | reverse complement strand
CGATGAACCACTCCAGATGTAAGCTGGCAAAACAGCACTGCAAGTATGTTACCCAGACATCACTGAGTGGTGCAGATGTTTTCTTCCATGCTTCACATTAATGTGTGCCTGATTAATTTTTTCTTTATTATTTCAACTACTTGGCCCACAAAATTTTCTATGAAGTTTGTGGAATCTGGGATCCAAGCTGCAGCCATAAGGAGCAGCTTTCTTTATGTCAGCGGGTTCATTAATATCTGGAATAACCAGCCAAAAGAGCTTTGGTCTGAATTGCCGAAAGAAATGTAAACTTCAGTAATCTATTACGCCTTAATATCATTTGCCTGAGGATTTAACACAACGTTCATTTCAATTTCAAAATTACAGATGTTTGTAATATTCAGATGCATCAGTCTGACCAAAAATATTATGCCCGTTCTCTGCCTCAAGCCCTTGACCTGAATGAGGTTAGTGACAGGGATATGAATGACTTAAGCAGAAAATGAAACGCAAAAGTAGTTTTATCGTGAAGTACAATATTTCTTCTGTCACTTAACCATTTTTTTTTCCCTCCCAAAATTACAGGGTAGACTGCAATCTTCAAGGTTAGCAGCCACTACGACAGCCTAAGTGCCATTTAAAAGAATAATAATTTATGAGACGTCTTGGTAGAATAGCAAAGGTCACAGAGAAGACTCCCCAGGGAGGAGAGGATGGCAAAGGTTACACAGATGACTAAAGACTTGCCTACAGGAAGGGATTTTCTTAGAAGGAAGATGTTTTGTTGCAACAGCTTCATCCTACCTAACACAGAGTTGCCTCATCCAAAGGAATAGTTCACCTCTAAGTCAGCTATAAGGCACTGCTTACGAAATATCCTTCTGAAATTCATGGCTTAGCAGCTTGGCCACATACCCAGGGCACACTGAAGTGCTGTTAAACACATGCTGTGGGTCTATCCCACATGGCACGAGGGGATGCCTAGTGACTGATGTGATCCCACCCAGGTGATCAAACTTGAAAATCATCTCCAGAGTCTTTGCAAGCCAATCCCCACATAGATGCCACTTTTGGGGCAGCCAGCACAATTTGCAGGCCTCTAACAGACCACCACAGACTGCTGCAGCTTCTTTTCAAAGCAATGTGAGGAGCTGGTATATGAGGAGCCTAAGACAGGTGACACCTTGCTCCCAGGCAGCTGTAAATTTGCACACCAGCCATCATGCTACATAGCAGTTTGGGCTGTTTTTTCTTGCCACAGCTACAGCATTCTCCACCTTCAGCTGCCGCAAGTACAGAAAGAAAAGACAAGGATGAAGACAAGCAGGAACAACTCTTCTTGCCACTCTCCACAGCATCAACACTGGGCTCATAAAATACGCATTAACTGGGAAGAGAAACTGGCACTGCAAATCTGGGGGTAACTGGCAGTGTCTACAGAACATCATAGTGATAAAGAAAAGCTTAACCTGAAACCAGCATGCAATACAAGACAATCTTATCTCTTCAGAAACGTGTGGCTGTAACCATTTTGAAAACTGACAGTTTCCAGCTGCTCTCAAATCAGTTGTGGGAAGCTTCTGCAGCCAGATCAATGGCTGGCACTTGTGAAGGAGGTCTACATGGCTCTGAAGACTACAGATGTTACACAGGCCAGTAAGAACAGGTCACTGATCACTTTGAGTATAAAGGATTATGCTTAATTGCTGTAGGACAAGTGCTACAGCCCATCTTCCTGGTATATGATCTCCATGCCAGGCCTCCCAGTTCATCAAGAGGTACCTGAGAGCCTAGTAATCATTCCGATAGATTTACCCAAGGCAGTATTTGGGGACTCTCATCTACCTTCTGTACTAAAATAGGGCAATTTGCCAAAGGGCACTAATGCCACAGGCATTCATGCTATCTGCACTCCTTTGCTCTGGCAGTCCCTGGTCCATCACAATGGCCGATGAAGCCTTTGTCTGGTATTCAAATCACAGAACATTTTTATAGTCCCATAACTGCAGGTCAATGACAGTGGTGTGTGCTTGTGGGAGAGACAAAGGCAAAAGGCAAGTGTGAGGCGGGGTGCAGCTGAGAAAGCCTCTGATTGTAACTGCATCTTTTATCCTGCACATCATCTGCAGGAAAAGAGAATGGCACAGGAACATCGTGAACACAAGTAACCCAGGCAATGCCCACTCCTGAGTGACAAATCCACCGGGCACGCTGCCAGGGAGCCCTCCTGAACCTGGCCAAAAATGGAGACTGGCATTTCCAATGCTTTGCCTAACGCTTAGGGCCGCTTACTCCAGCGTGGCAGCTTCCTCTCTGTGCCAAGCCTTGGCGGGCTCTGCGTGTGGGGTTTTATACTCTCCCATGTCGGTTTTGTTCTGTCTTCCTTTATTAATTTTAAACAGAATGGGGGGGATGTAAATTCACCATTGGGGATATGTCAGTGTTTGCTCAACATGCTCTATATACCTTTATTAATTTTGTATTGAATGGTGAATGTGATTTCACTCGGGGTGGAAATCAGGGAGAGCAAAAAAGGTCTTTCCCACAGCAGGGCAGCAGTGGGGATGGGGAGGTTTTTTCTCTGTGGGTTTGTTTTGAGTGATTTGCGTGTTTTCATGAGTTTCTAAAGCTGAGGATTTTGTGCTTTCAAGAACAGACAATTTCAGTGCCACGACCTACTGGACTGAAGAGGTTAATTATCTTAATGTAGCATTTGTTATGCAAGTCTTACAGCTTACAATACATTTTAAAAGGAGCAGATTATGCCTTTTTATAGAGCAAGAATGTAAGTAAAGGGGGAAACTAAAAAGCTTTGAAATTAAGACTTATTTCCAAATAAGACTTATTTTTTAAGAGTACAAATACATATAAAACACATGAACTACAAAAGGGTTGTTTGACACAGGTTCACAAGGTTTAACTCTTGGCCACAAAGTTTAATTCTTGGCTTATTGAAAAAAATCCTCTCAATCAGCTGGACCAGCTTGGCAGCCTGTCATATCCACCCCTGTGATTCCTGGCCTCCTGGCAAGCTGACACTTGGCTTGGAGCATGCAAGGACACTTAGTGCCCTGGACTGCAGCTCCCTTAGGCTTGATGGAGATATTGCAGAGAGCTGCTCACTTGTAGATAGTTCTTAGCTATCTACTTTTAATTCACACAGTAAGGTTACACTCCATCATAACACATCCCTTTGCTTCCAGACTCTAGTCCCAGTTTTTTCTTTATTCTCCATCATCTTGACAATGAAAAGAATGTCCCCTTAGTGTCTCATTTAAAAAATAAATAAGAAAATTCCCAGAGAAAAAAAGTAAATTCATGCCTCCCTCAATTTACAGAGATTCTCAGGTCGCAACTTGTTCATACTCAGCTTTGCCAAAAGCTGGGAAATATTAAACAGTAGTGTCCTGATGGGTCTGGACCTTTCATATATGATAGCCAAAAGGCAAGTAAACTACAGGTGCTGTTTGTTGTTCATTTTTTCATCATAAAAAATATGTATTTTTTCACCCACAAACCTGCAATGCCAGGTAAAGAGCCTGCTTCCACTTTTGGAAACCTCTGCACATCATAGGTCTCATTTCCTCTCCAGTGCCCAAAGGATGAAAGACAGCCTCATTTTTACTGCACAAGGCAACACAGATTGTGATTCCTCTGTAGAGTTGACTCCTCTATGACTCCTTGGTCCAGGGACAGAGGGAAGGGGGCCAAGGAGCAGAAGTATCAATGTACAACAGTCTGGGGACAGACTGCTGTACAAGGAAGGGAAGTGAATGCTCACCAAAAATGCTTTTGTTTGCCCTTCTCCAGGCAGCAGTGACATGGAGGACATCTGACCAGACAGCAGAAGACCTGTCTTTCTGATCAGAATACGTCGCAGTAAGATTTATACTTATAAATAAGGACTTCCTACGATTTATGCTGCTGATTAGTGCCTTACTGAGATTACTGCTCATAACAAAGTTGAGATGGTGAACTGAATTAATTATTTGTTTGAGGAAAACATGCTATAGACTTGAAAAATGAATTATGGACTAGCTGGCTCTCACAGCACATGTTTATGGTACAGGTTATTCTTTTGCTAACCTGGTGCAGCAGGCACATGAACTCCTTGAGTGACTGATGGCGGGGCAGAAAGTTTCTGCACTGAAAAGCACGGTTTCCATTTTGAGAATCAGAAAGAGTGGAACAGCTTCAATTGAAAAATGAGTGAGGGAAACAGAAGAGAAAGGGGCTAGGGGAGTGCAGCTGGCTATCATGGGCTCTGTAGGTCAGCACTTTTATACTTGCTGAATTCAGCTGGATTTTGAAGTGGGAGGGAAAG
>NW_010426116.1:94620-96601 GCF_000710305.1 Buceros rhinoceros silvestris | reverse complement strand
GGGAAAGAGGAAAGACGGATTTGGAACTGACTCGCATCCATCCAAGACTATAACACGCAACCCAGGGGAAAAGTAATAAATACCAGGGTATTCCCAGAGGCTGCAAACAGGCAGAGAGTGGAGCAGGGAGCAAAAGAAGACAGGCAGCCTTGCCTAGCTGCAAACGCTTTGTCAGGATCCTGCTCACTGTCCCCACATAGAGGGACAGGAGTCAGCCAGTGCTCCAAATCATTTGCCTATTGGCTGCATCCTCGACAAACCGCAGGTCCACAGTAGTATCATGTGCCCTGTTCCTCTCCAAGTTCTCCAAAAATAGAAGGGGAATTGGCTAGAGATCTGGTTTCCGTCCTTCACCTTTCTGCAAGCCATATTTCTCTCGCTCTTTCAGTGCCAATGTTTATAAAACTCTGGAGGGGAATTTAAATCAGCCTTTACCTCTCTTCACCAAGGAGAAGGTTCACAGGGGTTCTCATTACAGTGTTCCAGTACTTAAAGGGTGGCTACAAAGAGGGTGGATCTCTCTTTTCACAAGGAGCTCCATGGAAAAGACAAACGGTAACAAAGGATACAAGTTGCACCGGGAGAGTTTTCATCTCGACATAAGAAAATAAAACTTTTACACTGAGAAAAATCAACCACTGGAACAGCCTTCTGAGGAACGTGGTAGAGTCCCCATCACTGGAGGTTTTCAAGATGCAATTGGATAGGGTGGTAGATAACATCATCTAGGCTCCGCTTTTCACAAAAAGTTGGACAGATGATCTTTCGAGGTCTCTTCCAACCTGAGCTTTCTATGATTCTGTGATTAGCTATCCCCCAAAATTCTACTTCTCTGGAGACTGATTACCAGAGCTGCCCATATCATCTCTCTCTGCCTCCATGGGTAAGGTTATCATAGAACAATGTACATCGGAAGGGACCCCTGGGGATCATCTGGTCCTGAGACTGCTGCTCAGAGCAGGTTGCTCAGGGACTCCTCCAGACAAGTTTTTAATATCTTTGAGGAGGAAGATTTCACAGCCTCTCTGGGCAATTTGTGTTAGCATTTAATCACACGCATGGTGGATTTTTTTCACCAAAAATATATATAATCAGAATTTCATATATTCCAAACTGTGTCTGTGGCTCCTTCTCCTGTCACCATGCACCTTTAAAAAGAGTCTGGCTCCGTCTTATTTATTGTCTCCCATTAGATAGTCATAGACAGCACTAAGAAGATCCCCAAATGACCTTCGATTCATCTGACCAGTCCTAGAACTCTCAACTTCTTGTACATCCTCTGCTCCAGCTCTCTGTGCATCTCAGTGGCCCTCCAGGGGACTTCCTTCAGTATGTCCATGCCTTTCTTGTACTGGGGAGCCCAAAATCCGTCAAGGTATTTCAGATGTGGTCTCACATGTGCCGAGTGGAGGGCAATAACCTCTTCCTGCTAAGCTAGATTCAGCTGAAAGCAACCAGGAGGCTGCAGAGCATGGAGTTAGAACAAAATGCCCTAGAAATGTGCTCCCAAGTGTGAGCAAAATACACAGGTTTTTGCTATGGGTGGACTACACTGAAACAAGGAGATGAGAGTTGGCCACCTGAGCCCAGAGCAGTAGCAGGCACACACGTAAGACAGACCAGCCAGTAGAGAGAGGCTGCACAGAAATGAGGGGAGAAAGGTAAGGAACACCATAATATTTCAGAGCACATAACCACTTGACTATTAGCATGAAGCAGCTACAACTGAGCTTAAATTACTGATGATCCTAACAGGAATAAAAACAGCAGTCTGCCCATTATAATAAAGGAACTGTATCACACAAACACAGGTTTTAATATCAGTGTAGCATGATTAAACACTATATAGTACCAGCATAAACAGATCATAAAATGGGCCAACGGTGGTATAAACCAACTGACTGCAGAGGCATTTCTGTAACCCAGTATTCAAAAAAAAAAAAAAAAAAAAAAGAAAAAAAACAAAAAAAGAAAAAAAAAG